>NW_003546924.1:12144-13051 GCF_000090795.2 Amphimedon queenslandica
GAATTTTTAAAGATACTCCGAAATCGGGCCAAAGTCCCTGCTAGGGGCTTTTGTCGTAAAGTTTCATCATTGAGAGGTTCCCTGTACATGTATGTTATATCCAGTAATGACTTACTCTGAGTCCTTTATGGCTGAACTGTTTATCACTGAGTGATGAATAATGAATGAGGCCATCTTTACCAACATCAGCTAGCACTTTAATCATTGACTTGCTACCACAGTTAGGACAAAACAACAGGCCACTTTTAAAATAAACCCTATTAATAATAACAACAACAATAATAGTAATAACAATAGTAATAGTCATAGTAATAATAATAATAATAATAATAATAATAATAATTGTGTTTGTTTCTTAACAAAAATACTAATTATTATCATTACACTGGTTGGTGGGTGCTTCATTATAAAGTGTAGATTTCCTATTAACTACATGAAGGATTGAATATATGTACAGTTGAATAATAGGAAAACATTCAACTCTAAAATATAGTCTCATATGTACATGCGCACTAAGTATGGAATAAATATATAATTGTATGTTTACCTTTTCTTGGCTTACTTGAAGCAGGCCTTGCATTGTTGAGCGTAGGTTCTTATTCTCTTGATTAACATTCCATCAATGGAGACTACATTAAGACCAATCTGTAATAGGACATTCTGAGAGAGAGAGAGAGAGAGAGAGAGAGAGAGGGGGGAGGGAGAGGGGGGAGAGGGAGAGAGAGAGGGAGAGGGGAAGGGAGAAGTAAGAACAGAGGAAAAAAAAAGAAACACAAGTACATGTACATGTAGGAGGAATGAGAAAAAGATGGCAGTCATAATAAAATGACCATCAAAATGCCAAATTCACAAAATTAATTCCTTCCAAAATTTCCTGCTATACAGTATATAAATTCATTACAGACGT
>NW_003546924.1:34085-35818 GCF_000090795.2 Amphimedon queenslandica
TGTGATCATAATGATTGCTAATTCATAAAACACTGAATTTAAACTACAAACAGATACATTGCTACAGCAGACAGCTTGGGCAAACAGGAAGAATGTCTCTAAACATTATTGAAGGGTTACCTGTACAAAATAAGACTTTATGCAACAAAAAACCACCTGAGAAGTTTGCTTACCTTTTTCAACTTTCAGCCATTTTAATTTTACATACGAGTATTTAGAGAAATTATTTACGGTACTATCAACTAGCATTTCCCTGTTGCTACGGCCCGTTTCCAATCCCTATGTACTCTATTATCTATGGATGCATACATGATAGACTCATTCACATGCTATGCATGAGGACACAAACAGTACATGTACATGTAGTTTATGTTAAATATAGAACTATTAATAGTGACTAGTTTTTGTTCTAGTTTAACTTCTACACACTTAGTTCTAGTTCTAGGTTGTGACAATGATTATATATTTTAGTTATAGATTAGTTATTAATTTCATAACACTCTTAGTTATAGTTCTATAGTCTGGTACAAAGTTTCAGTATTTGGTTCTAGTTCTGGTTTTATTCTGGATTTTTATGTTGGTTCTAGTTCTAGTTCTAGAACTAAAGGGGAAAAACCCAAGAACTAATAGCGAAATAGCTCTAGTTCTGAGAACTAGAACAACAATAAATCAGATATTATACATATAATCTTTGATAGAATCCAGTGGAACCAAAGCTTTAGGAATTATAGGCAGTATCAGGACATTTTTATTGTAGTAGACTATACTATTTGGAATCCAGAGGAGTCCGACATGGGCTCGAATTTTGTACAGCCGTACAGATGTCTGGATTCCTGCGGGGCTGGGCTTCCTCATACAAACACAATGCATTACCACTTGCTACGGCCCTGGGTTGGGGAATGGGGAACTTTAGGCATTTTAAAAACACTACTGTTTTATGAATATCAATGACAAGCATAGAAGTGTAAAAATTATCCTAAGATTGATTTCAGCACCTTAGGCTAAGAAATAAGGTGCTGAAATCAATCTTAGGATAATTTTTACACTTCTACGCTTGTTATTGATAAAGTAAATAAAGCTCAAAACTTTGTTCTGCTTCCAACCCGCCATTTTCTTTGTTGTGAAAACATCCACTTTACGTGGTGGGCAGGGCTGGCGGCATGTGTATACACATAGATATTAGAGTAAATGAAATTTACTTACTCTAATTATTCATTTATTCATTTACTTACTTATTTACTTATTACTTATTCATTTACTTATTATTCTTACTTATTCATTTACTCTAATATCTATGATACATGTAAACTGTCTTTATAATTATTATTGTTATATCTGTGTATAGAAGATAAGAAGAAATGTAAGTGTTTACATACAATCATGGTATGTAGTACCTATGATACATTCAATCAATTATGCATCATGGGGGCTAAATTCAATCTTAGGAATGACCTTGGGGCTTAATTTTTTGCTCCAAGGTCGTAAAAAGAACATAATGGGCAAAGTTTTGAGAATTTCAAAAAAGAATGGACTAGTAGGAAGCAATTTATGATTTTCGTAGTCAAGTCATGTTACTAGTCAGTGGTATTTAATGGTAACAAATGTGCATGCATGGTGATTGAAGACACATCATGTAATGCATTAAAACTTAAAAGATGCTATAAATACATGAAGCTAGTCATTCACAGTGGAGTTAAATGCCCACAGCTTACTTTTTCTACACAAATGCAATC
>NW_003546924.1:38696-42170 GCF_000090795.2 Amphimedon queenslandica
ATTATTTGTTTAATAAGAATTGTTTGACTTTGATTTTTGTGCAAATCATTCACAGACTACCTGGAACCTCTAAAGTCTTTCCATAGACTTAGGAAGGTGTAGTCTACATGTCCTGCTAGTTTCAATCTTAATGGAGCAGATATAACTGTAGAAAAAGTGCCGTAAACTTGGTCACAATTAGGCGACCTAAAATCCTTGATATACGAGAGCTGTTCTCTTTATTTTACCATATACAGATAGAACCAACTCTCCTCCTTGCTATTATTAAGAATGAGCTTCATCTGTGCTTCTGTTTAGGAGATACACATCTACTTGCACAGCCACCATCTTCACTTTTTAGCCACAAAGCAACTTTGATTTTTGTGCAAATCATTCACAGGGGTGCGGGGCCTTTGCCAAAGGGTCTGGTACTGTACTTACCTTTGCTTAATACATTGTGAGACTCCTCAGTTGCTGGGTCTTATTTTATTCAGGTAAATTTCCCCTCAAAGTTGCTATGTTTTTCAGAAATTGCCTAATTATCAGCTTATCAGCTACACGTGGTTCAAATTTCGAATGATTTTAATTATATTCATAAGCCATTGGCAATGAATATCATTTTATCAGTGACGTATCAGGAAGTGAAGCCATAGAGGACCCGTTCACAATTGTGTAGGGCCTTCGTGTAGACTGTTGGTTACCATTGCAAGAAATGATTACCAAATTAACATTCAAAATATTCATGAAAAGTTAATTTTAATAACAATAATAATTAATTTTAATGATTATGATGACTTCCTTTTCCTGTCAAAACTTCAGGGTGGGCATTGCCCCTAAATGCCCACCCCTGGAACCGCCTATGTTCAACTTCAATAATAAAATTGAAGTTAAGGTTCTAAACAAAGTTTGTCTTTAACGGCTTTTGTCCATTTCTTCTTTATCAAGTCATTAACATCAGCTACTGGGCCCCCAACATTCGACAAAGATTTTTAAAACTTGATACAATGCCGTCAAATAGTCTTAGCCTGTGGCTTAACGCAACTAAAAATGCTAGGGATACCAGGAGAGGAGTTACTATTCGTTACACACAGTTTATCAGATTTTAAAAAGAGACTAAAGTGTAGCAAAAGGAGAGGAAGGCCTGGCTCAGCACTAGTTGTCGGAGCTGGTATGACAAGTGCTGACGCTGTGCTATACTGTCTCGATAATGATATTCACGTGAATCACTCCTTCTATCAAGATCTAAGTAAAGCTAATAATCTATTATTATCAAAGCTGCCTTCTGGATACTACTTGGAATATCAGAGGGTATGGAAGCTAATGAAGGGCCTGGAAACCTCTCACCTCTACACTCCACTTGAAGGAACAAGAGTGAGATCCTTTTCCACGAATGGAGAGACGATTCTTACTAGCTCAAGTGAGATAGAACAAAGCCTTGCTACATCAGTAGGTATGATTGCAATCGGGAGTCAAGCAAATTTAGGATTCCTACCTCAAGATATTAGCAGTGTCCTTGGTATCGATCCAAGCCAAGCTATTGACAGTAAAAATAATTCAGTCGATATCGACTCATTCTTGTCCCAGAGTGAGAGGGTTCCTAATCTATATGCACTGGGTCCTTTAGCTGGTGATAATTTCGTCCGATTTTTATTTGGGAGCGGTTTAGCTTGCGCTAAAAGCATCCAAAACTCACTTTGCAAAACCAATCTATCACCAACGCAATCTATACTGTCTTCTACTCAAACAAACGACAGCACAATTTTATAATGGTATTTTGCATTCATCATATTGCAGTACTCCAGTTTTGCCGATCCATATTCATGTTTGATTTGTGTACAATGATCATGTCAATAATGTACAATCGTGTTTTTATCAAATATATTTTCTTTGTTTATTATTATTATGATAATGATAATCATACTCTATTTACATTTTAAACCAGAAAAACAACAACAGTATCATTGTTTTTATTTCTTGTTTATACTCATTTCCTCTTCTTTCTAACCTGGTTTGGGTTTCTATGCCAAGCCACTCCCACTCGACCACGCCCTCCTCCGGCACGAAACGCAATCTGTGCCCCACGACTAGTGACATCGTTAAAAGAAAACGGAGACGTTTGACTGATGTAGTCTGGGTCCAGTGGGTGGGATTTGTTACGAGAACGAGGAAGACGAAATGTGAGTCTTTGGGCCGGAGAAAGGAGGAGCTGATCAGGTCTACGACCACCTTTGGGTAATGGTAAGGAATACTAGAGGGAGAGAGAAAAAGGGGGAGAGAGTGAGAGAGAGGGTGAAAAAGAGGGAGGGAAAAAAGGAGAGAAACAGGAGCAAGAAAAAGGAAAGAAAGGGGGAGAGAGAGAGGGAGGAGAAAAGGAGAGAAACAGGAGGGAGAAAGAAAAAGGAGGAGAGAGAGATAAAAAGAGATTGATCAGACAGATAACATTATTCATAGCTACAATGACATACAATAATACAGACACCATATATGGGCAATCATACCCCACCCCAGACAGACAGCCAAAGAGGACAGAGTTGATATTCATTTAATCAGTTATACACTTCAGCAATTTTTATACAGTCACATACTACACAATATACATGTACAGTACACCAAACAACATTCAATTTATTCATGAACTTATTGACACTGTCATATTGTGATAGGAACAATACTACCCAGGAAAAAAATCTTACGTAAGATCTTACTTAAGATCTTATGAAACCTTAAAATGATCATGCATGATTAATCATGCCTGTTCTTGCCAGATTATTAGACAAGAAGTTCCAAATTCTTGCCAAGATCTTATGATAAATCTTGTCAAGATCTTATGATAAATCTTACATGATCAGACATGATCAGATGATTAATCTTATGCTATCAATCAAGATCAGGAACTAAATCTTACATTATCAGTCAAGATCAGGAACTAAATCTTGTATGATCTTTCAAGATCAGGCAATAAATCGTACATTATCTTGACTTATCAGTCAAGATTAAGAACTCAATCTTGCATAGTCTTTCAAGATCAGGAATTAAATCTTACATTATCAGTCAAGATCAGGAACTAAATCTTGTATGATCTTTCAAGATCAGGCAATAAATCTTATATTATCAGTCAAGATCAGGTATAAATCTTGTATGATCTTTCAAGATCAGGCAATAAATCTTACACTATCTTGACTTATCAGTCAAGATTAAGAACTCAATCTTGCATAGTCTTTCAAGATCAGGAATTAAATCTTACATTATCAGTCAAGATCAGGTATAAATCTTGTATGATCTTTCAAGATCAGGCAATAAATCTTACATTATCAGTCAAGATCAGGTATAAATCTTGTATGATCTTTCAAGATCAGGCAATAAATCTTACACTATCTTGACTTATCAGTCAAGATTAAGAACTCAATCTTGCATAGTCTTTCAAGATCAGGAATTAAATCTTACATTATCAGTCAAGATCAGGTATAAATCTTGTATGATCTTTCAAGATCAGGC
>NW_003546924.1:43781-46166 GCF_000090795.2 Amphimedon queenslandica
CATCATTCAATCATCAAGTAGACATTAATCAATGAACTTGTTAATCAAACACACGAACACAACATACTCTATAACATATGGCACTATTATGGTAATAATTTTAACAGTATTTACAAGTACGATAAATACTTTCTATAAATACTTGTCATCAAGGCTGTCAATCCGCTACTCCAAAAGCTATTCAAAGATTCTTAACTGGATTCGATGCCGCCTTTCATTTTCTCTTTTAAGGAGCTCCATTATGTGTCTCAGAGGTGCTCGCTCATCCTACCATCATCCCTGTCACTCCTTCCGATCTCATGAGCAAGCTCTCTCAGATGGGAGGGTTTACTAAACTACATGTACACAAACACTGTATACTATTATGTTCTATTATTTATCTGTCTATTTTTAACTCAGACACTCATACTTATAACTTGTATTATGTATATTGTATATTATTCTATGTAGCTATTGTATTATTATTTACAAGTACATGTACATGTACACGTACATGTACATGTAGCAATTGGGTGGCTTTTAGCTATTGATGCCATTTTTACACTACACACAAAAATTCTATAGTACTGTAAATATTGACCCTATACTGTACCAGGGCTTATAGTGCTCAGCTTTCTGACTTTAGTACAGACTTTTTCTTAAGACTTTAGTACAGAGACTTAGGCCAAATTTCACCAAAAATGGAAAGAAAAGAATTTCACATCTTTGTAATTTTTCCTGATGCATATACATGTACTTACAGTACATGTATGTTGCGTAGAAATTTTAAACTCATTTTGATCAAAATTGAACTATCTACAAATTTTTCAATTTGCTTCAAAATTGGGCCAAAGTCCCTGTACTCTAGCACAGCGTCTTTGGCTAAATTTCACCAAAAATGAAAAGTAGAGGTTTCTCCATTTTTTATAATTTTTACTGATATATATACATTATCTTATGTTGTGTAGAAAGTTTGAACTGATTCCAATCAAAATTGAATTTTTTATGAAATTTTAAAGTTGACCAAAAATTGGGCCAAAGACTCTACACTATATAGCATAAGCATAGAGACTTTGTCCTAAAGTTTCATTATTCAGTGGCTTCCTGACATGTATATTAATTAATGACTTACTCTGAGTCCTTTATGGCTGAACTGTTTATCACTGAGTGATGAATAATGAGTGAGGCCATCTTTACCAACATCAGCTAGCACTTTAATCATTGACTTGTTGCCACAGTTAGGACAAAACAACAGACCACTTTTAAAATAAACCCTATCAATAATAACAACAACAATAATACCGGTAATAACAATTGTGTTTGCTTCTTAACAAAAATACTAATTATACCAGTACACTGGTTGGTGGGTGCTTTATATATAAAGTGGAGATTTTCCTATTAAGAAAACATTCAACTCTAAAATACAGTCTCATATGTACATGTACATGTATAAAAACATGTACATACACTAAGCATAGAATAAATATATGTACATGTACTTGTACGTTTATTTGTGTAATTGTGTATCGTTTCTTGGCTTACTTGAAGCAGGCCTTGCATTGTTGAGAGTAGGTTCTTATTCTCTTGATTAACATTCCATCAATGGAGACTACATTAAGACCAATCTGTAATAGGACATTCTGAGAGAGAGAGGGGGGAGAGAGAGAGGAGGAAAAGAATAGAGGAAGGAAGAGAAAAGAAATACAAGTGTACATGTACACATAGGAAGAATGATAAAAAGATGGTAGTCATAATAAAATGACCATCAAAATGCCAAATTCACAAAATCAATTCTTTCCAAAATTTCCTGCTATACAGTATATAAATTCATTACAGACGTAGGTGATGTACATGAATATTTTTACACCAAATGTATACATGAATACATCAACCAAATGTACATGTACATGTATGCTCATAATACTGCATTGAGTAAGCCCCTCTAATAAACCAAAGTAATTGCTAGTGAATATTACCTGCATAGCATAGTCAGTGGTCATACAACCAACAGATATCTCATCAATAGTCTCCTCCATCAATCCACCAATACCATCACAAACTGACTGATAATTATCAGGAGTAATCCAACTATCATCATCATCCTCTCCCTCTCCATCTCCCTCTCCTCTTTCCTCCTCCTCCTCTTCTTCTATTAGTCCCTCAAGAATGTCATTAGTTAGTGCTGTATCTTTATCACCATCTATAAATATGTACACGTGTATCATTATGAGTGTGTGTGTAGATTAGAATATGAAAAAGGCAAATCATTTTAAGCATCATTTTGGGCGATTTCAGAGCCATTTTTTGGAAAAAACCATAGGCTATATAGCCTTGGGTATCTTTCAGAATTTTGGCAATTTCTTAAAATGGCTGTAACTTGAAAAATTGAAGTCGGAATCAGCTCAA
>NW_003546925.1:0-14882 GCF_000090795.2 Amphimedon queenslandica
TGTAGTTGTGTGGTGATGACAAATTGTGCTTGTTTGATGTTGCTGCTACTGGTGACTTAAGTATTGGTGAGGCTACAAAAGAAACAGGAGATGATCTACAAATTTTAGAAGAAATACTTCAACCAAGTAAAAATATTAAAACTAATGTCTAAATTTTGGTACTTGAATTTTTCTTAAGCTGTTTGTGATCCTCCATGCACCAATGGAGCATGTGTTGGTAACAATAGTTGCTTCTGTTCTGAAGGATATCAAGGAATAGCTTGCAATCAATCAGGTAGTGTAATAGACTAATTATAATGTGGTACTTGATGTATTAGACATGTCATATTGACATTAATATTATTTCTAGTACTTTATGAATGTGAAGAGAATGTTTGTGTGAATGGAGGGACTTGTAGTTTGATTGCTGGAGACACTGTATGCAGTTGCTTAGATGGATATACAGGAATTAATTGTGGTACATTTATGGTTATTAAAATCAATACATATTATTATTTTAATTGTAGAAGAATTAATCTCAAGCCCGACATCTTCTCCTTCTCTGACACCATCATCAGCCTCATTGTCTGTGCTTCTTGTGATAGTTTTTGTTGCTTTGACTGTTATTATTGGAGTGATTGTTCTTATACTGGTGGCAATATTCTGTGTACAAAGGATGAAAAGAGATCTGAAGAATCCTCCTCAGTCACCAACAAAACCTATACCTTTAGATGATGATCCTGAAGCAGATCCCGAAGCATATGAGTTGGATCAGCGTTCTCAAGAACAAAAAGATAAAGATTAATTGCTGACAGAATAATACTTTGCTGCAAAATTGTCATGTCTTGTATGTAGTTTAGTTTGAATACTTTTAGTTATGCTAGGCTTTTGGAAAAGTATTAGATAGCTTATCAATTTTAGTGAAATTATTCATGAATTGATTGTAATGTAATATCCTCGACTTAGTATTATGACTAGAGAATATTTTACAGTAATATAAAAGGAATTGAATGAGATTTTTTGAGACGAGAAGAGGCACTGGATTCAGTCGTGAGCGAGGTCATGAGTCATATTAAAACAATTAAGATTGAAAAAGATAATTTGATGCAATAACATTTTGTTAGATCTAGAAGTTAAAGTACAAATGCATTTTGTCAAAAATGCACATGGCTTGATAATACGTACTTATACATTATTATTTTTAAAAACATAAAATTGGTTAAAATTTAACAGACTAGCCATTCAATTTTTATCATTAAAAATTAAATTAACTTTGAATAGAAGAGGTCAGTAAGACGAGTTTGTAGCTCGGTTTCGGTTATAGCCTTCATGAGGTCTTTTCTACAGAAAATATTTTAAAGTATGTTCTTCTAGGTGTTCTTTTTTATTATATTTTATCTTAGGGTCTTCATCTTCGAGCTCATATTTGCGTCACTGATTCTAATTAGAATTTGAAGACAAAATTGGCATCTTGATTGGGATAATTGGATCTAAGGCAACAGTAAGGGATGACGCGAAGTTATGATTTTTTTAAAATAAGTGTTTGCGTAGTCTACACCTAGAGTTTGGTTGTCAAGTAGTGCCATGAATCAAAGCTCACGATATTTAGCAAGGTGATGTCACCTGCATTGAGCCTGTACTGATGTTTGCAACCAGGATCAAGATGATTTTATCAGGAAGTATTGGGCTTAACATACGAATATAAACAGATAGTTAAAAAATAGAATATAGATACATGGCTAATAACTAACACGGACGGCGGCTGAAAACAAGAATACACAAAGAAGTATGGAGCTTTGAGAGTATCTCTTGATTCTCTTCAACAGCAACTTTGGTTGTCTTGATCAATATCTGAAGTGGTCTTGATCACTTGATTTTATCTTGATCCTGCTGGATTGAAAGCATTGGTACAGGCCATATGCAAGTGACACTGCCTTGTTAGTATTGATATATACACAGGACCAGAATTGATTCTCATTCATTTGGCAATTTTTTTACTTTTCAAATAAATTTATTTGTGAATTTTACAGGTTTTTGCCAGGTTTTGGCACTAGCCAAGTATTAGAGTTTCTGAGTATTATTTATTTGATAAAAGACTAGTTTTTTATAGCCAAAACGACCAGTCAAAATCTTTGGTTCCCATGCAGTACTGGGACTGTAGATAAAACAGCCTGTACCCTCACCTGTACCATACCAGATGATTTATTGGCAATAGTAAAATGGCAGATTTTATATTGGTGATGTGTAGTATGGTTAGCATGGACTCTGTAGTCAACCAGCCATTAGTAAAATATACGTACCTTGTTCATAATTCATTTTTAGTGTATTACAGTGTATATACATGTAGTGTGTGGGTGTATCAATTAACACTGCTAAGTTATTTTTATTAGATTTGTAAAACAAACTTTTGCAGATATGAGACAAATACTGTAGAGTAAAAATGTGTAACAATGATAACACATGTATGTGCAGAGCCTGAAATAACAGTTTGACATTGAACATTTTCCGATCATTTTGCTTAATTTTCCAACCAAATTCTGTGCTTTTGTATCAGTTTGTCTGAACAACATAATTTTAAAAGTAATGTTATAAATTTTGGTTAATAAGCATTTTAACATAATCATTGTTAATCATGCATGTTTTTACAAGGCATGCTAAACAGCATGTTTCACGGCTACTATACATTGCATTTGGAGCAAATTTTAAAATTTATTAAAATCTAATTTTTATTGAAATCAACTCAAAGCTTATACTGTTGTAAAACAGCGGCTTCACAGAGTATATGATCACTCAAAAGCAAGTAGCTTTATTATGAATCGCAGATAAAAGATTAACAGAACTGACAAAAACAGTAACTACCTAACAACTGACTAACTGACAAAAGACAAAAGGTCACATAACATATAACAACTTATATGTACATAACAAAACCACAATAGAGAGCACTAATAATAACCATACAGATAATAATTATTCTAGAACAACCACAAAAAGAATATCTAGAACATAGAAGAGTAATCAAGATGGTACACATAAACACACATCAATAATAATATATACAATATATAAAAATAATAATATATACAGTTACACAGCTTAAGGGCATGAATACATATCAGAAAAAATTATAAAGTTGGAGACTTTTTCAGCCATTTTGGACAAAATTTGACCAAAATAACATTTTGGTCACTGGCCCAATTTTTGATCAATTTTAAATTATACTAGAATGAACTCAAAATCAATGCACAACATAAGAGCTTGTACGTGAATCAGAAAATGGAGAATCCTCTCCTAGTCATTTTTTGAAATTTGGCCAAAAAAAATCTGTACTATAGTACAGGGACTTTAGGAGTAACTTTAAAAATTCATTAAAAGTCCAAACTTGATCAAAGTTCACTCTAATTTTCTACACAACATAAGAACATGTATATGTATCAGAAAAAGTTATTAAAACTGCAACTTCTTTGTTTATAATTTTGTCAAAATACTCTGCACTAAGGATCTTATTCCCAATTTTTGAGAAACTATACAATATATTAACAAAAAGTTGCATAAAATTATGCACAAATCCTGTGCAAAACCCTTTTGAATCATTTCATATAAATGGTAGATCAAGCTAAACAATGTTGATGAACATTGTTTAAATGTAATTTTAGACTTTGTATGTTGAATTGGAAACAAGGAAATGAATTAAGTTAAATGCCCATGATGGAAAATATTATACAAATAAATTTACATTTTCTGATGCATAATTTATATAACAAGTTGATTCCAATTAACTTGGAGTAAATAGCCATGTAGTTGTTATAACTAATTATTACCCTTGTCACGGTATATGAGTTAGCTTATACTACATTTATACCCTGTTCACACTATCCTTCAGAACTGTACTGGAACTGAGTTTTGGGGAAGTATAGTGTAGTTTCATAACAAGTGTGAACATAGCTGAACTGCACTGTAACCAAACCAAACCAGGCTAAAGTGGTGCACCAAAATAGGTGCTCTGAAATGGTGTAGTTAAGTTTTAAAGTGAATTTGGTGTAGTTAAGTTGTGCAGTGTGAACTGCTACCAACATGGTTCTTTTATAACCAAACTAATCTAATTAGGTACAGTTCTGTACAGCTGGGGAGGTAGTGTGAACACAGTATTACACTAGCTTCTTTAACCCAGCCAGCCCTGTTTAAGTGGGCCAGCACAGTTTCATTTGATAGTGTAAACAGTAACCAAACTGAGCTGAAGTGAGCTGGGCCAAACCAGGCCAGCATGGTTAGTACAGCAGGGCCAGCTCAGCCTGGTTCAGCACGGTTTGGCCCGCTTCTGTAGTGTAAACACAGCATAAGTTGAGGCAGGAAGTGCAATATAAACCAATGGCCAAAATTAACTTATTGGTTTGTATTGCACTTCGTAATCTTTACTTAATTAATTCCTTACCTTACGTTAAGTTTCTAGTGTAAATTAGCCTTGATTATTCACTTATCCTTTGTATATTTATATGTGTGTGTTAAATTAGCAAAATTTGAATCAAACTGCTTCTGGTCTCATGATAAAAACCCTAGTGACTAAAGACTTCTTGGAACAAAGACAACTCAGTCTATTAACTTTTTGTGTAGTTAAATCCTATGTTACATCATAAGAAAGATAACCTGATTTTATTTGAAAGATGTGTAGATTTCCTACTTTTCTTTCCTTGCCATGATAATAAACCATGACAGTATCCCAAGTCAAATTTGACCTTGTGAATCTCAGCAAGAAAGGCAGCCAGTATTTTAAAATTGCCTTAAGGCAGAAATATGTCTGCATGCAACTAGTAGAGCTGAGTAAATGTGTCTCCTTGCATTTAGCCTTAATTGTTAACGCATTATGTTGTCATGTATCTCAAAACAGCTGTACTGCATATACACTATTTACCGTATAGCTCCAAATTTTTGTTGGTCAAAATTTTTGTCAAATTTGTCAGGTACTTTTGCTTAACAAAATTTTTAACTGACGTAATTTTTGTTCCACGTGGGCGGTATGTGGATTAATAACAAAAATGACGAAAATTTTATTGACGAAAATTAATTTTAGCAAGAAATTGAGATTTTGACGAAATTTTTGACTGACGAAAATTAGGAGCTATACGGTATTCTCTTTGTAACAATATTGATAAGTTTGGAGCTACTAGTCTAATTATGTATTATGCCGTTATCATTATGTAGGTTTTGATTAATCTTGTTCAAATATATCACCACTTGCATGCCACTAGCTGCCAATCTGCTAACTGTCAGGTTTCTGGGGACCTTCTCTTGATTATAGTCTATAATAATAGACTAGATTAGTTGTATAGAAATTCATTGCTGCAATTCATTTAATTCTACTAATTTGTACTTGTAAGTGGACTTGTAGCCCTGCAATTCAACTGATTCATTACTGCAATTTATTCCAAAGGAATTTTAACTATTCAGACTATAGTACACTCACTATTATTATTATTATTATTATTATTATACTTAACAGCACAAAACAGAATATAGTGACAAATAAAATTAAAGATGAATAATTATTCTCTGAGCTGAAGGAAAACAGTGAATGACACTGTAGACCATTGGAATAAAATAGACTTGTAGCAATTTGTGCATCAGTTGCTACAAATTATGCTAATCCAATTTATGTGTTGTGAAGGTTGCGCAATTTGTCTCAGGGTATAATACAACTTGTGATACATAATAGACTATTTTTGTATGTTTGACTTAGTTTCACATAGCCAGACCCATTCCCCTTTTTGACAATTTGGATGTCCTAATTGTCAAAAAGGGGGATGGGTCTGGCTAGGTGAGACTATTTTAACAATATTTTTTAATTAGAAAAAAATGTTGCAGTTTGTCTTTTTAATTTTGCTCGTTTCTGCTTGCATTCATTTCACTGAGTCCTGCACTGATGGCTCAGTTAGACTGGTAAGCTCCTTCACTGCCCTGTGCTATCATGCACATGTAACACTTATTATTAGGCAAATCCCAGTCTTTCATATGGAGCAGTTGAGGTTTGCTCTAATGGATCCTGGGGAAGCATATGCAGTGACTTTTGGGATAATAATGATGCCAGTGTGGTATGCAAGCAGCTAGGATATTCTCCTTATGGTATCATAGTATCATTTCAAATAGCATTTCATGTTTTGTGCTACACATACAGGTGCTATAGGATCTGTGGTATCATATGTCAGTTCTAGTGCACAATCACATTCTATCATTGACTTGAACTGTACAGGAAATGAAACCACTATACTATCCTGTCCACATAATGGTCTGGCTAGCTATGCTTGCTCCCTTAACAGAGATGCTAATGTCTTTTGTCAGAGTAAGTGACTCTATAATAGCTATGCATGTCTATTTTTTAATTATTTTAATCAAGATATTGGTACAATTAAAGCAGACTGTACTGAGGGTGAAGTGAGACTGGTTAATGGTAGTACACAGTATGAAGGACGTGTAGAAATATGCATCAATAGAGTATGGGGAACTGTATGTAGTAGACACAGTATTTTGTCTTGGCGGTACTCTTGGGATACACTTGACAGTAATGTTGTGTGTAGGCAAGCAGGACACATGGAGCTAGGTAATTAAAGTACATGAAATACAACTAATTTACTTACTATTTAGGATCAGTTGCATATACTACAGTCAGTGAATTTGGGCAAGGCTCAGGTCCTATACTGATGTCTTTAATTCAATGTAGTGGACAGGAGTCACATCTAATTAACTGTTCCTATTCTCCACTAATACCATCATACTGTTCACACACTTATGATGTTGGAGTCAAGTGTGAAGGTACTTACTATATAGATTATTGAATCTTCATTGCTAGTTGTATCATTGTAGCTCCTTGTGCCAATGGTACTGTTCGTCTATACAGTGATTCAGGTAGCTATTTCAGGAGATATGGACGAGTTCAAGTGTGTGTGAACAATGTCTGGGGAACAATTTGTGATCACTTTTGGGATGAAAAAGATGCAAGTGTAGTGTGTAGAATGCTAGGATACTATCCCTATGGTAACAAATCGCTAAATTTTGCTTCTATGTAGTCTATACTTTCTTTCCTTTGCACTAGGTGCTTCTGCCTTAACAGACTCATATACTGAAGGAACATGGTATATTCACATTAATGATCTTAACTGTACTGGGACAGAGACTTCACTTTGGGACTGTCCTATGAATGGACTCAATGGATATTCTTGTTATCATTATGATGATGCTGCTGTTGGTTGTCAATGTAAGACAGTACATGTATAGCTTCATTGATAAACTGATTTTTAGTGACTGGTGTAAAGTATTCTAGTTGTACTACTGGTGAAGTGAGATTAGTTGATGGTGCTACAGAGTTTGAAGGAAGAGTTGAAGTGTGTGAGAATGGAGTTTGGGGTTCAGTCTGTGCTAGGTATTCATCTAATGATAGAAGTGCTTACACTTTATGCCATGAATTAGGATATCAAGGTAACAGTCATCTATTTTATTGACATGTACATGTGTAGTTATTGTTGTGTAGGTGGTATAGCACTTCCAAGCTCAAACTTTGGTGCTAGTAATAATTCAATTTTTATTTATCATCTATCTTGTGGTGCTTTTCAATTAAACCTAAGCAACTGTTACCAAAAAAAGTATCCACACTATTCTAGTTGGTGGTATAGTGGGTGCAACAATTATCAAGAATTAAGTATTAGATGTGAAAGTGAGAACATAACCCAATAGAATTTGACCCTATACTTTCTGTCCCATTGTCATAGATTCTTGTGTTAGCAATAAAATAGACCTATTTGCTGGCCCTTCTAGTCGTCATGGTAATGTAAGAGTCTGTGTCAATGGTTCATGGGTTATGGTGTGTGGATATGGTAATACTGTCATTGATAATAATCTAGCTAGTGTTGTCTGTTCCAGCATTGGATACTCAGCTTATGGTAAACATTTTTACTATGCTTTGTCCAGTCATTAATGTACTCATGTAGGTGCTAAAAGTGCTAGAGGTTTATGGAATAATTATAACTATCCATATCAGTTTTATAATGTTCGGTGCTATGGAAACGAGAGTAGCTTATTTGAGTGTCAGTATAATACTAAAGAATCATGTCCTAATGAGGACTATGGAGCAATTGCTGTCTTTTGTCTGCTCAATAGTGTGTACCATATACTAATTATTCATGTATTATTTTATTTGATACCATTTAGATGATTATATTCCAGTAAACTGTACAGATGGTGATGTTAGACTTTATGATGGGTCTACACCTAACCAAGGAATACTTCATGTGTGTACTAATGGAATCTGGGGAACTGTTTGCAGTAATAACAATTGGAATAACATTGAAACTGATGTTGCTTGTTTTCAATTGGGGTACTACAGCTATGGTTTGTTTTCATGATAAAAGTGTAAGCCAAAATAAAATCAACTTTTGTAGGTAATTCTTTCTTAAGAAGGACCACTGCTGGAATGTTTCCAATCATTTATTCTTATTTCAATTGTCAGGGTAATGAAGCAATACTGTTGTCCTGTGGCTCTGGACTTCATTCTAATATTCAGTATTGTACTAACAATGCCATTGAATTAAACTGTGAAAGTTAGTCTGGTAAAGTATATGTTTATATTATGCTGTTGTGTCATTAGCAAATTGTACATCTGGTGGCATACGTGTTGTTGGTGGTGGATACTATTATGGTCGTGTTGAAGTTTGTGTTGAAGGAATATGGGGGACTATCTGTAGAGATAGCTATTGGGATAATAATGATGCTAGTGTCATTTGTAGGCAGCTAGGATTCTCTCCTTATGGTAAATTACTATTATTATTATGATCATTAATGAAAATAATGCATTATAGGTTCAATAGCTGTTACTTCTTCCTGGAATAATGAAGAACATGGAATAACTTTTTTAACTGGTTTAAATTGTAATGGAACTGAAGAGAACCTTTTTGACTGTCTAGTTGATGCTAATGCTCCTGTTTGTTCATTTAATAGGGCTGATGCTAATGTTGTTTGTCCAGGTAGACTATATATATACTAAAATTGTTAATGAATAAACTAATATTTTTAGCTCATGGTGTGTCAACCTATTCTAATTGTACTGATGGTGATATTAGATTGATTGGTGGTCGCACAGAATATGAAGGAAGAGTTGAAGTCTGCATTAATAATGCATGGGGAACTGTTTACAACTCTCACTCTTACTATGATTACTACAGTGAATACTTTGCTCAGACAGTATGCAATGCATTAGGTTTTACCTCTCCTGGTACGTGGTATGCAGCTATATATATATATATATATTATTTGAATTCTATAGGTGCTATGTACATGCATGATTATGACACAAATTTTGGTGAAGGAAGTGGTCCCATATTATTGTATACATACTGCTATTCCTCAAGAAATTCATTGTTAGACTGCACCTTACAACCACAGTACATTCCAGATGTGAGTCATGAGTATGATGCTGGTGTGAGGTGTGAAAGTAAGGAATAGCCTGTTTTCATAAATTGAATTATGATTAAACAGTTCCTTGTAAAAATGGTGACATCAGACTAGTTGGTGGTTCTGATCCATTGGTGGGAAGAGTGGAGCTATGTGTTAATAAGACCTGGGGTACTGTATGTGATGATTATTGGGATGACAATGATGCTAGTGTTGTATGTAGGCAAGTTGGATTTTCTGGACAAGGTAATCTATAATTTAGCCTTATTTGTACATCATTAAAGATAATAGGTGCTGTAGCTAGATATAGTTCATACACAGAAAAGCTCAAATCATTTCACATTGTTGATTTACATTGCAATGGAACTGAAGGAAATGTCTTTGATTGTCCTCATAATCTTGTTCAGCAGTACAGCTGCAGTCAGCATCAAGATGCAAATGTACAGTGTACAGGTATCAGCATTCTGCCTCCTAATATGATGCATGAATATATTGAATTTAATAGCACCCAATACCACTAGCAACTGCACTACTGGTGATGTTAGATTAACAAGTGGTCAGTCCCAGTATGTTGGTTTAGTTGAGATATGCTATGGAGGAGTTTGGAAATCAATATGTCCTAGAGGGTGGGATACTCGTGAGGCACAAGTTGTATGTAGACAATTAGGATTTACCTCTATTGGTTAGTTTCCCATTAAAGTAATAGATTATATGTTACTAATCTTTAGGTGCTGAGTCTGTTAATTTTGGAAAAGGTTTCGGTCCTGTACATTCATCATATTTTAGCTGCATTGGAAGTGAAGCCGCTCTCCTGAACTGTAGCTATTACACTTCTTTTTGTGGCTATTCATACCATGCTGGAGTTGAATGTGAATGTAAGTATGACCTGCATCTGTTGTTTCTAAGTATTACTTATATTAGCTCCTTGTATTGAGGGGGCTGTTCGATTAGAAGGTGATGATAAATACAAAGAATTTGGTCGAGTTGAAGTATGTATTAATGGAACTTGGGGCACCATTTGTGACAATGGTTGGGATAATAATGATGCCAGTGTAGTATGCAGACAGCTGGGATGCTCTCCTTATGGTAATTAATACTGTAATCCTTTCTTTGTGTTAACAATGCTATAGGAGCTATAGCTAAAGCCTCATATTTTACAGAAGGTAGGCTACCTTTTCATCTTTACAGTGTGAATTGTAGTGGTAATGAAAGTACACTGCTTAACTGTTCCTACTCAACTACTGGATCTTGCTACAACACTCAAGATGCTGGCACTATTTGTCAAAGTTAGTTTATATTAAATATGACTTATTTTATCAAGAATAAAATTTAGCTGTTGGTGTTGCAAATGGTAATTGTACAGATTATGGAGTTCGCTTGGTTGATGGAGCAACTGCAAAAGAAGGAAAAGTTCAAATATGTCTTAATAAGGTCTGGGGCGCATTTTGCTATAGGGACAATTATTATAATCATGATGTGGATGCTAAAATTATCTGTAGAGAACTTGGATATAACACTGGTTAGTTAAAAATATCACAAACCTATTAATCCTTATTATCTGTGCCACAATTATTTCTTAGGCAATGGAATCACTTATCCTGCTGAGTCTCCTAGTGTAGGTGTTTTGCTGGTAGCTGATATGAGTTGTTCTGAATCTGCTACTAGTATTAAGCAATGCAGTCTAACTCATTACACTAAGTTATCTTGGTGTGATGCTAGACACACTGCAGCAGTTAGATGCCACAGTATGACCAATTTGTGTCTATTAATTTTGATTATTATTGTATTCTGTGTCATTAGATTGTACTGAAGGTAGTGTTAGACTGATACCTTATAATTCTTATCCTAAAGATGTTGGACGTGTTGAAGTATGTGTTGATGGTACTTGGGGTAGTATATGCTATCATCATTTTACTGACAATGATGCTCAAATCGTTTGTAGACATTTAGGATATACTGCATTAGGTAGACTCACTTATATTTCTAGCTTGTTCTAATATTTTTGACTGCTAAAATACTCTAGGATCAGTTTCAATGGGAAGACTCCATTATGATAATGACATTCCCCTTCACATTGTTAATCTTAATTGTACTGGTAATGAAGAGAGTATATGGGATTGCCCCTCAAGTATACAAGGACAGGAATCCTGCACTGTATACTCTGATGTATCAGTTGCTTGTCATGGTATCTTTTTACAAATATTATTGTTACTACATTTAAAATACACAGGTTTTGTTGTGGAGTACTCTGATTGTGCGAATGGTCAGATACGATTATCAAATGGAACAAACAAAATGGAAGGAAGAGTTGAATTATGTTACAATCATGTTTGGTTTGGAATATGTGCTGATAATTATAATAATTATTATAATAATACTGGAACTGTTTGTAACTCAATGGGTCATTCACAAAGCAAGCACAAATTAATTGTAATGATTTAATCTCAAAAATTGTTTATTTTAGGTGCTACAGGATATTCTAGTTCATTTTTGGATTTACCAGGAGTTCCATTGTTTCCTTTTCAATTCTACTGCTCTAGCATCATGGGCTCTCTGTTAAATTGTCCAAAAGAAGCTATCAGTTGTTACAGCAGTGCATCCTCTTATGACTATAAATATTTAGGAGTAACTTGTCATGGTAATATAATTTGTACTTAAAGGTGAATTACATTCTTACAGATAAGTGTATTCATGGTGACATTAAACTCTCAGGTTCAGGGTATAGCTCTATTGGTAGAATTAATGTATGTATGAATGGTGTTTGGGGAACTGTCTGTAACACTGGCTTTGATGATGCTGATGCTAGTGTAGTTTGTGCTCAGTTAGGATTCTCACGTTATGGTAGATATTGCTTTATTGATGTTTTTAAGTAGATCTACTTTCCTTACTGACAGGTGCTTTGCATACTCTGGATTATTATTACTATTATTATAATGAACCTATACTTTTTTATAATTTAAACTGTACTGGAACTGAATTAAGTATTTGGGAATGTCCATTTAATAATACTGCACAGTATTGCTCCACTAGAACTGCTGCACATGTAACATGTCAGAGTAAGTTGCTGATGTTATAAGTTAGTTATAATGTCTATTGTAGTCAGTAATGCTACTGTTGATACTTCATGTACAACTGGTAATGTTAGATTAGTTGGTGGTCCCAATGAGTATGAAGGAAGAGTTGAAATATGTTATAATCAAATGTGGGGAACTATTTGTGATCATTCCTGGGGTACAACTGAAGCTAATGTTGTTTGCAAACAGCTTGGCTATCAGATGACAGGTATTAATCTCTAACATTCTTTTCTCCTTTATATTATTTGTACTGCATGTAGGATCAGTATCATTGCGTGGCAGTTACTATGGACATGGGAAAGCTCCATTTGTTATGGGTGATATGTATTGTTCCAGTAGTCGCAGCTCACTGTTAGATTGTGATCATTACTTTGCAAGTTACAATACTCTGTATTGTGGTATAACTAATGCAGCAAGTGTTGTATGTTTAGGTAGGTATTATAACTAAACATCTTATTCACCTTTAATTAATAATAATAGAATCCTGTAATGATGGTGATGTAAGACTGAGTGGATCATCAGTGACATATGCTGGTCGTGTTGAACTGTGTGTTGAGAGAACATGGACTACACTGTGTGATCAAACATGGGACTTTAATGATGCTGCAGTGACTTGTAGACAACTTGGATACTCTTCATATGGTTAATGCAGTTAGTACCAGTATTAATTAATGTTAATATATAGGTGCTATACCAACATACAATTGCTATACCGAGAGACAGCTGTCATTTGGTATCACAAATCTTGGTTGTAATGGGTCAGAAGAACATATTTTGAACTGCTCATACAGCAATCCAGTTTTGTATAACTGCCTATCACATAATGATGCTGGCTTAATTTGTCAAAGTATTTATAATATAATTATATACTTTAGATAACTGTATAATGTGTTACAGCATCTGCACAACAGTCTAATTGCACTGATGGTGAAGTTAGATTGGTTGATGGTAGTGGTCCTCATGAAGGAAGAATTGAAGTGTGTATTAATGAAGCATGGGGTACTGTCTGTTCTAATGGCTGGAGTAATACTGATGCTAATGTAATCTGTAAACAATTAGGATATCTACCAATAGGTTTGTATAATAATCTGATTAAAGTCAACATTCAATTATTATAGGTGGAAGAGCAAGATCTGGTAGTGTTCATTTTGGTCCAGGAGTTGGTCCAATACTGATGGCTAGTGTTGATTGTACTGGTAATGAGGAATCATTAATAGAGTGTAGGACAAGATCATGTGATGCCACTACTTGCTCTCATTATAATGATGCTGGGGTCACCTGTGAACGTAAGTAAAATATACACTTTATCTATGTATTATGTTATTCGTTCATTCATAATAGGTAACTGTACTGATGGTGAGATTAGGTTAGGTGATGGTGCTGTCCTAAGAGGAAGAGTTGAAGTGTGTATTAATAATACATGGACTACAATCTGTGCTAGCTATTGGACTGACAAAGAAGCTACTGTAATTTGCTCACAGCTGGGATACTCACGCTATGGTGAATAAAATCTTTAAAGGTCTAAAATTATGTATGCATATAAAAGGTGCAGTGGCTACATATGGTGTATTCATTGATTCTGAGTGGCCAATTGGTATATATAAACTTAACTGTACTGGAGATGAAGCAGAAATATGGAAGTGTATGCATCATACTAATGGCAGTATGGATGGACTCAATTGTTCACAGGGCACTGATGCATCAGTATTCTGCATGCGTAAGTAAAAAAATAATAATGACGATGCTTTTAATTTATTTTGCAGCTAATAATACACAGTATATTAAGTGTACCAATGGTGATGTTAGACTTGTTGGAGGTGACATAATGAATGAAGGCAATGTTCAAATATGCTACAATAATGCATGGGGATCAGTATGTGATAACCAATGGGACTCTAGTGACAGTAATGTGGTATGCTATCAATTAGGACTACAACCTTTTGGTAAAAATACTCATGAAAGCTAAAATCTTATTATTATTTTATACAGGCTCACTATCTTTTACTAATAATTATTTCAGTGTCAGTGACAATCCTTCATTTGTGATTGGAGCCTTATCTTGTTCAGGATCAGAGGAATCATTGTTAGATTGTTCAAGGCACACAACTTCTGGTGCATCAATAAACTGTCAGAGTCAAGAAGTTGCTGGAGTTCGCTGTATTGGTTAGCCAATAATCTAATAAGACAATTATTGATTGTAAAATTAGAAAGTTGTACTCATGGGTCTGTACGTTTGCAAGGAACTAGTAGTCATCTTATTGGTGAAGTTGAAGTGTGTATTAGAGGAGTCTGGAGTACAGTGTGTGGAGAAAAATGGGATGACAATGATGCTACTGTAATCTGCAGACAATTAGAATTCTCACCATATGGTATTTATTAATATTCAGCTATTTG
>NW_003546925.1:18906-32470 GCF_000090795.2 Amphimedon queenslandica
TTTTAAGCTGTTTGTGATCCTCCATGTGCCAATGGAGCATGTGTTGGTAACAATAGTTGCTTCTGTTCTGAAGGATATCAAGGAATAGCTTGCAATCAATCAGGTAGTGTAATAGACTAAATATAATGTGGTACTTGACGTATTAGACATGTCATATTGACATTGCTATTATTTCTAGTACTTTATGAATGTGAAGAGAATGTTTGTGTGAATGGAGGGACTTGTAGTTTGATTGCTGGAGACACTGTATGCAGTTGCTTAGATGGATATACAGGAATTAATTGTGGTACATTTATGGTTATTAAAATCAATACATATTATTATTTTAATTGTATAGAAGAATTACTTTCAAGCCCAACATCTTCTCCTTCTCTGACACCATCATCAGCCTCATTGTCTGTGCTTCTTGTGATAGTTTTTGTTGCTTTGACTGTTATTATTGGAGTGATTGTTCTTATACTGGTGGCAATATTCTGCATACAAAAAATGAAAAGAGATCTGAAGAATTCTCCTCAGTCCCCACTAACAAAACCTATACCTCTAGATGATGATCCTGAAGCAGATCCAGAATCATATGAGTTGGATCAGCGTTCTGAAGAACAAAAGGATAAGAATTAATTGCTGACAGAATAATTTTTTTGCTGCAATATTATTGTCATGTCTTGTATGTAGTTTAGTTTGAAAACTTTTAGTTATGTTAGGCTTTTGGAAAAGATATTGAGATAGCTTAATATCAATTTTACTGAAATTATTCATGAATTGAGAAATGAACACATACATGTACTTTTGTATTGATCTTTATCATTTTTTCAGTTGCTCTATAAATGAGCAAATGACCACTGACTATACAGAGCTTCTTGCCATTACTGTTCAACTTAATTGCTCAGCATCATTTGTGCCAACCCTGCCTACTAGACTAGTATGTAATGCTGATGATTTTAATGAGTGAATATTCTGTTGTGGATTTGCTGCTTTTTGCGTGGGAGTTGCTGAAATTAATTTAGCTATAATTTATGTCAAGAGTACATAATGTTTATGTTCACCATTTGACTTAGTTCATTGCATTATTTTAGTACACAGGACATTAGATGAAGCTATTGCTGTCAAATGGTACAATATTTGTATACTATATTTACATGTGCATATGCTCTTCCTCAACTAGTTTGATTAGCAATTTTTCCTGGTCATATAATTTTGATGCACACATTCAATGGTAGTGTGTGTAGTCTAATAGCAGAGGATTGGCACTTTTTTATTGATCACTCTTCACACGCAGTCACATTCTTATTTTCGTCCCACTATAACCTCTAATAGCTTAACCTTTAAGTACTTTTAGACCTGTCTGCAGTTGTGACTAGATTTGTCTTGATATGTTGTTTACCTAAAGATTGATTTAATAAGCATTAATATATCAATACGTCAATAATTAATTTACTCAGTGACTCAGTGACTTTCAGTATGAAATGGTACTATTTTGATGAAAAACATGCTTTCAAAGGGGTTTAGGGAAACCTACCATTTAATTAATGCAATGATATTATGGCCACTAATTCACTAAATTTAATTATAAAATTTATTGCGATTTTGCCCCTTTTAAATTACGAAGCTGTATGGTAGCATTTTTGTAATGTAAACCGAAACTTTTATGAACAGTGTAGATCTATGACACTTTTTTAAAAATTTGCTATCATTTTACTCACAATGATATTATAGAAATTTCTGATATGATTTAAACTTGCTAGCTACAAGGTCATAAAATTTTAATTTTTGTCTAGATCTAGATTAATTTTTAATTGTACAGAGCTATATGGTCATACAAGTGACTGAAAATGATTTTCGAACCATTAAAGTGATTGCTTATTTAGCCAATTTTTTGTTTTATTTTGCCCCACACTGTTTATTTATGTGGCTGTTGTTTATGCTTAACACATGTATAACTAACTAAGTCCTTATGATGTTGTCTCAGTCATCTGTTATTGCAAACGATACATGATCACATGTGTTATACATGACGATGCTTGGAACCACTTTAAGTTTTAGCTTTTTTATAAACAACAACAGAGTGCTCATTAAGATAAAAGCACAAAATATTTTGGTTGAGAGCTGCAGTGAGTAAATAGTAAACGTAATGGATAATAATTTTGTGAATGAGGCATACTATCGATCAGTGTCAGGTCAATCAACTGTACATCAACCAACTCAAGATAATAATACATATGAACATGTAAATCTCGATAAAAGGAGAATTGTGCAACCAGTAAAAGAAGCAGGATCTGTGATACAAGATGCTCCAAAGAGGTCAGCATGGAGCAAGCCAGTCATTGTCCTCACTGTACTATTAAGTTTAATACTAGCACTACTGGTTACTATACTTTGCTTAGTAATAGCTCTGATATTTGTAAAACCAGTCAGTGATGCTAGTGCTACTGACTGTAATTTTACTGGATTGATTGATGGTGTTATCTATGATGAGAAACTTCCTAACTTCACGCAATGGGCTAATGATGTGGTAGACAAAGTAAACACCAAGGTTAGGGAGACCTTTCCACAATGGGCTGATCATGTGGTGCATAATATTAAAAAGAGCTATTCTAATTTTACACAACAGACTAATGATGTAGTGCATAGAGTGAATACCAACATTACCTTAAGTATTCATGAATTTACTGAGCTTAATGCACAGATCCTGCAAACTGCCAGTAAATCAGTACAAGATCTTAATGATGTTACCAATGCTCTTACTAATGTAACTACCATCCTTGCTAATGTTAACAACATTTTTTCTATTCTGCAAGACATCAGTACCTCTACTGCTGGAGTGGTTGATGATGTACTAGTAATAACAAGAGAAGCATTGGCAGTGTTAATGCTTAGTAATTTTCTTCCCACATCTTGTAAGCAAATTCTTAACCAGTTCCCTAACAGTCCATCAGGGTATTATGTGTTAGCAGCAGGTAATGGATCAACCAACTATTCTGCTTACTGCAATATGGAGGAGCTGTGTGGTTCAGGAGGAGGATGGATAAGAATAGCATATCTCAATATGACTGATCCTACACAGAGCTGTCCTTCTGGGTTTAGAGTGCATGAGGAAGGAGGAGTTAGAGCTTGTGGGAGACAACTTGTACCAGGTTGTGCTTCAGTTCAGTTCCCATCCAATGGTATCTGCTATTCTCAAGTATGTGGTAGAGTAAAGGGATATCAGTATGGCTCAACAAATGTTGCTTATAACAATCCTTATGCTAATGATATCAACTCTTATTATGTTGATGGTGTTAGCATCACTCGTGGTTCTCCTCGTCAACATGTCTGGACACTAATGGCTGGTTTTAGTGAAATAATTACTTCATCATATACATGCCCTTGTAATACTGGAGGTACAGCACCATTGCAGTCTTTTATTGGTAGTGACTATTTCTGTGAATCAGGTAATATGCTTAATAGTGCATCGTCAAATCTTTATCCATCTGATCCACTTTGGGATGGGCATAATTGCCGAGAAAATGAGGTTCCTTGTTGTTTAGCTCCTGGTATCCCATGGTTTCACAGAGACTATGGTAGGAATATCACTACTGATTACATTGAGTTGAGGGTGTGTGGCAGTGATAACAATGAAGATAATCCTGTTGATTATTATGAGGTTTATGTCAAATAATTATTGAATAATAACTATTGTACTTGCAATATCATTTTGATACATTATGTATGGATTAATTTTTGTATTGCTGAAAAATTAAAAATAATTAATTACTAAAAGGTACAATTATTTATTTTTATTCCATTTTAATGCATGATACATACACATGCATATTCTTATATTATATAATTATACATGGAAGTTTAAACTTATTCACATCAAAATCATCAAAATTGTATTTCTTTTCCAAATTTTAATAATTATTTTAAAATTTGATGGAAAACTTTGATGCATATGCATGTTCTTGTGTTTCAGTTTATTTTGATCAAATTGGATTTTAATCAAATCAGTTCAAGAAGGAAGTTAATGATAAATCAGGGAAATGATTTCCCTGTTTTAAAAGGAAACCCTGGATTATATAAATTATAATAGTACTGTGACTGGAATAGTTTGCACAATAGAAATTAGAATTTATTTTCGCAGAGGCGATTATATCAACTTTACATTGCTTATGCTCACAAGTATTTTCTCAAATTAAACATACTTGGACAACTATTATAATATGTAATTATGATTAATTAAACTTGGCATTAGAAAAAAGATCTACAAAATTACACAATTACAACAAATCTACAACAGAGTCACGACTATCTAGTACTAAAAATCTACAAAATTACAAAATTAAAACAAATCAACAACTGATTCACGACTATCACTAAGTTTAACACTAGAAAAAGTTGGTAAAATTTCTTGCATTTGTTGATCGACAGTTTTATGTGATTCAGTCATGTCTAAAAGAGGTTTATCATCTTCATCTTGTTTCTTGGTAAACCCCTTAATTAGAGTATTGCAACACTTCATATATGATAACTGCAGGTAAAAATGATAGGCAATGATCAAAATAAAACTAAAAAGAAATACAGATAAACAAGTATTGTACCATATCAAAACTTTACTCTTGTCATTAAGAGCAACAGACAAACCAACCATGATACATAGGTTAAACAAGAACCATGTTTCAATAGCATTGTTCATTCTCTTCATGTATACTCCACCAAAACAATAACCCAATGACAGCACAATTGCTAACACAGTCAATAGCATTGCCAATAGAAAGTGCTGTGACTGAATGAAACTGTCAACTAAAGTAACTGATAACAGTACTGGTATCCTAGCAAGTAGCAGTAGGCCAGGCCAGAACCGATACTCATCTTTCATTGGACCACTATAGGCATCAATAATAGGCTTGAAACGATTCCAAACTTTCTTTAAAACTTTAAAATTGGAAAGATGCTTCTCATAAAAAGAATTAAGTAAAAGGAACAGTGTGTATGGTATGATAAAAAAGACAGCTACCATTAAAGCAAATGCAAATAGTACAGCATGCTTTCCTTTAGCATATTCAACATTAGGATCCTCATACCATAAACTAACTGATCTTACTGACTCATTTGTACAGTGAAGAGTTACTTCACGCTTGTGTAGTACAATAACAATAGTACGTACTAGTTTAGTATATGAGAGAAGGAAGAGTGTAGATAAAACAGGAACGGCATGAGACCCCATTAGTCTTGATATCTTACCATATCTCCTACACAATTGTATAATGATAATGATAATGATCCACAGGTAGAGGGGGAAAGCAAACTGGAGCCACTGCTTAGCATAACTGTCCATACCATTGTAAAAACATATCTCACTACCAAAGTCTAAGTTAATCCATGATATCACTTGACTCAAAACTGGCAATGCTCCTTTCCTTGAAAATACTGGCTCATATAACTTAACAATGTTAGCATAAAACAATAGACCATTCAGTGTACCCAATGATACTGTTAAATTGAGAGCAATCAGTAGAACCACAAGTAGTACACCCATCACAGCAAACAGAATAACCCATGCTATTGCCATGTAATTATTAGGACAATGTCCACACTTGTTTGATCCCATTAGTAGGCTGTATCCCTCTGTACATGATCCACACATTCTCTGTCCTCTGTTATTTGCACATTGAGTATCAGTGTCATTCAACTTGAAGGTAACAGGATTAGGAGTACAGTAGAGGAGACAGTCCTCATTGATGATGCAGGCACTAAGATTTGTTGTATTGGCATTAAAATGTATTCTGGTATTGTGTATTCCAATCCACAGTAGACCATTATGACTAATGTTAAGGCTACTAGCATTACACGTCACATTTTCTCTTGAAACACGTGGACTGCATGTACAGATACCTTGTGAACTGCTTGTACTAAAACCAATTGGACACTCATTAAGAGTATAATTAAAATAAGTACTAATGTGTTCAGTATGGAATACTATGCGGCCTTCATGATTAGGTGTGTATTCAATCAATGAGCAAGTATTAGTGATATATATTTGACTGAAAAAGGAAGGAGTGGATTCATCATAAACTTTTACTGTACCATCTGTGGCAGTTAGTGATCCAAAGTAATTGTAACCAAACAAAGCCACAAAAAATTTCAGTGTTTGACCTGGATATTGATTATTCTCAAAATCTGAACAGCTTTCAAGTATATTAGTAGGATCACAAAAGCATATTTCCTTTGCATTACCTGTTGAAATAATGTGTTGGTTTGTCAAATTAAACTGATTCTTGTTTAGAGATTTAAAGTATCCATATATGTCACCACCAACTAGTCCAGCACTATTATTCATTAGTGTAAGAGGTATGTTTGGTGCCTCTAGTTTTACGTCACTATTTGTTGACTCATCAACATAGATCCCTCCACCTTTATAAGAAGCATGATTATTAATGATTTTTAAGTTGGCTGATGATGTTAAGATTAATTTTGACGAGTCATTTATTGCTAATCCTCCTCCAACTGTTCCAGTGTTGTTGGTAAATATGAAATTATTTTTAATTGTTACCGACGATTTTATTAATGCCAATCCAGTTGAGTGACTGTTAGCAACAGTAACATTGCACATAGTAACAGTTGTGCTATAAACTATCGTATTCCCTCCATTTCCAATAAGTTCTGTATCTATGATATTGAATTGGGTCAGTCTCATGAATCGACCATCAATGAATAAGCCTTCATATGTATTGTCATGTATCAAACATGATTTAATAATGAAGTGATAGTCCATTGCTTCATGTAAGTTCATGCCTCTACAAATTCTAAGTCCCTTAAAATTATAATAAAAACGACTGTCCTCAATTATGATAGTAGAAGTTAATGAAGCATCGCAGAATTTGCAATTGTCTGATTTCAAATTTTCCTCAAAAACTATTATCATTGCCTCAGAATTAGCATCATGGAATGATGATTTGATAATAGAAACAGAAAAAAGACTATCCTGCAAAACCATACAAAAGTATGTGTATTGGAAATCTACGTTATCAAAAATGGTTGATACATTGTATGTGGTACCATGTAGTATATGTAGCTCCATTCTACTGTAAGTCAAGGTAACATTAGCCATCAATGAGTGATATATTAACTCATTGCTACATACAGTCAGAGGATCATAACTAAGTCTCACATGATAAGCAAAGAAAACTGATGATAAAACCTTGAGATCAAAAACATTTGTTAAACTTAATGTAGATCCATATGCAGCAAAGTAAGAGCCAGTTATTGTAATATTGGTAGAGGATCTAACAAAAACCTGACAATGTCTAACTAACATGTTAGAAATGATGATATAAATGCTGTTGTTGACCAAAATAAAAGCATAATTCCAACAGTTAATTTTAGGAGAACGATGAAGTCCATGTAGAGTAACATTTTTTACAGCATTTAGCTTTATGCCAACATCATTGTTAATGCTACTAGTTCCAATGAAGTAGAAGATCGTGTTATTGTATTGAGACATATTCCCAGCATACACTGATAAAGGATGACAAGGTGTATGAGTAACTGAACTGCAGTCATCAGACACGTAATACTGATGAGAGGAGACGCTGCAGAAGCTACTGAAGAATAAGAAGACAACTATAGCTATGAACAAGAAAGACATTTCTTGACTATTAGGCATGCACTAGCTTAAGTCCAATGACAACGATCATTAATGATTGTCTTTATATACTCATAATTAATAGGTTTTGTAATGATTACGTAATCTGTTTAATGCTGTTCAAATTTATCAAACAAACAATAACAATAAACACTGTAGACTCATGCCACTCCCTCACATAAAAGTTTATTATAACTTTACATGGGTTAGCAGATGGTAAAGTAATCTTAAAAACTGCTCATTAAACAAATCTTAAATAAATAAACACCATCTGTACCAACTCCCTTGCTTAAAGTTCAGCCACTTAGTAGCACCACACTAATAATTATTAGTGCAACTGCATGGCTATCTTAGTTCTATTTGCTGCCTTTCTCTAGATCTATGGCTAATTGGTTTTCATATGAAATTGATTTCTCTGCAAAATTGCATTTTATAGCCTCCTCACTGGACACTGTATAATGGTGTTTCACCAATTTTTATGTGGTAGATCTAGCTACTGAGTAAAACTATTATTTGTACTCATAACATAGCTATTATTTGAATAAAATAAAGTAACTTTAGCTATTAGCATTATATATCTATGCCATCACCAAAATTAGCAACTTAAAACTATTTATACTGTTATGCTCTCTCTTTCTCGATGGGGTCTATAAAACTGGTGCATGATAAGTATTTGACAAATAATTGGTTCTTCTAAAACTATTCTACCATTATAGCCTGTAGTCTAATTGACCACTTTTCAGTCAATAGCTAATTACTTAAAGCTACATCAATTTTCCCTAAAGGTTATTTTGCAGAATAATTATATAGTTTTTATTTGCTGGCAATTTTATATGTAGTGTACATGTCTTTACTCTTCATTACGATTAATAAATATTTTTTATTGCCTTTATTAGTTTACTAAAAATGAAATGCCACTAGTTTAAGTTAACCAAAACAACAGTCTAAAGATATCAAAACAAGACAATACGTATGTAAAAACAGGACAGTTTCCAGAGTTGACTACAGTGCATCACTTATAACCAAAATGCTAAAATCAGTTTTCTTGTGTATACTTCTACTCCAGTGCTATAAGAGATGCTCAAGTAGATCTAATGCTCTTTTAATGTACAGATACTTTAATAATTCTTTGTAGGTTATGATCACAGCTGTCAGGCTGTTGCTTGTGATGATATTAGAAATTACTGGCCAAATACATCATCAGATCATTATAAGATAGTAGGCAAAGGAGGCACAACTTATAATATCTACTGTGGACAAGACAGGTGTGGTTCAGGAGGGTGGACAAGACTAGCGTATCTCAACATGTCTGATCCTACACAGAGTTGTCCTTCTGGGTTTAGACTGTACCAGTCAGGAGGAGTTAGAGCTTGTGGTAGACCAGCAACAAATGATGGTAGCTGTGCTTCAGTTCAATTCCCATCTAATGGTATTAGGTATTCTCAGATATGTGGTAGAGTAGTGGGATATCAATATAGTTCACCTGATGGACTGATTGGGGGAAATCAGGATAACATTAATGGTTCATATGTTGATGGTGTTAGTATTACACGTGGATCTCTTCGTAATCATGTCTGGACACTAATTGCTTCATGGTCACATAATTACTGTCCTTGTTCCACTGGAGGCAGTGCCTATCCAGTACCACCTTTTATTGAGACTCATTATTTCTGTGAATCAGCCTCAGGTCAACTTTTTGCAAATATACTATGGGATGGTCAAGATTGTCGTTATAGTGACAAAGCTTGTTGTTCAGCTCCTGGTATCCCATGGTTTCACAGAGACTATGGTAACACTACCACTACTGATTACATCGAGTTGAGGGTGTGTGGAGATGAGGGAACTGATAATGAAGACATACCTGTTGGATACTATGAGATTTATATCAAGTGAACTATTGTAATTGTATAAAAAATAAACCTCATTGCATTAGCACTATCAATAATAATTCACAGGATGTTATGTATACATTAATAACCTATAAAATTAATTGCAGCAACTAAGCAAGTACTATCCTAGCACACATCATGCCTTGATAATTTTGTCATCCATAAAATGTAATACTGAACTAAAGTAAATTACGTATACATGTACTCACATTGTACACTATTCCATCATTCCTAGTAGCTCTCTTCTTTGGCATTCTTTGTTCATCAGATGCATGTATATAAGTTAGACATCTTTAGCTTATTCCATTTATGACTTTGCTTTATCACAGCCAAGTAGTCCCAGGCCACAGCTAGCTTTCTCAGATTACATTTAGGGTCAGTATTGATAGAGACCTGATCAGAGCTAAGTAACTACTGAGATAAAAGGGCAGCACAGCAGAACATTACACTGGCTTAACAGTGTCCTCTACACTCCACTGTATCGTACCTAGTAAATAACAATATGTGTAACTCAGTTGAAATACATGTACATGTACGTGTATGTCAGACATGGGGTCAAGTACCTTATGGTGGGTATTAAATGTGCTCTTAAATTTTATATAGAACTTTTAAGGAGACTCTGATTTAGCGAAATGTGTAATATTAGCAAAAGTAGAAAAAATTAACAGTGAAATTCCCATTCAATAGCATCCATTTAACAGCAAAACACAAAGTGTTATCTTGTTACAGATCTTGCCTACCTTGTGCACTTATTTGAGCAAGCACATTATACAGGATACTTTTCAAATTTTGGCATAATTTTAAATGGCTATAACTTAATAACTTAAATTGGAATTGGCTCAAACTTTCTACATAAGGACATTAATATGTATCAGAAAATGTAATAAACATTTGGTGTGATTTTGAAGGCATTTTTTGGGAAAAAGCATGGGCTATTATAGTACAGGGTATTTTTTAAGTTTTGGCTATTTTTTAAAATGCATGGCTATAACTTGAAAAATTGAAGTCGGAATCAGCTCAAACTTTCTACATAGCATAAGGACATCAATATGTATCAGAAAATGTAATAAAAGTTTGAAGTGATTTTGGAGTCATTTTTTGGGAAAAAGCATGGGCTGTAGGGTATTTTTGAATTTTGGCCATTTTTTAAAATGGCCATAACTTGAAAAATTGAAGTCGGAATCGGCTCAAACTTTCTACATAGCATAAGGACATCAATATGTATAAGAAAATGTAACAAAAATTTGGGGTGATTTTGGAGCCATTTTTTGGGAAAAAGCATGGGCTATAGTACAGGGTATTTTTCAAATTTTTTTCATTTTAAAAAATTGCCATAACTTGAAAAATTGAAGTCGAAATCAGCTCAAATTTTCTACATAGCATAAGAACATCAATATGTATCAGAAAATGTAACAAAAGTTTGGGGTGATTTTGGAGCCATTTTTTGGGAAAAAGAATGGGCTATATAGTACAGGGTATTTTTCAAATTTCAGCCATTTTTTAAAATGGCCATAACTTGAAAAATTGAAGTCGGAATTAGCTAAAACTTTCTACATAGCACAAGGACATCAATATGCATCAGAAAATGTAATAAAAATTTGGGGTGATTTTGGAGCCACTTTTTGGGAAAAAAGCATGGGCTATAGTACAGGGTATTTTTCAAATTTTGGCCATTTTTTAAAATGGCCATATCTTGAAAAATTGAATTCGGAATTGGCCTAAACTTTCTACATAGCATAAAGATGTGAATAAAGTCAATAAACACAAAAAATATTTGCTATATTAATATATTAAAATAGGTATAAACCTTCATTCTTATTCCAGTTGATTTCTCTCATAGCAGTGATGACTTTATCCAGTGTACATGTATATACTGTTTGCAAAGACTTGTTAATTCTGGCTCCTTCCTACAATAATATACATAAAATGTATAAATAATGATACTGAAATAATACAATACAATATTGCAATCAAATCAAGCTCAATTTTTAGTGTTAGTATCAATTAAGTATCAGTGATTGACCTTTAATCTTTCACCAGAAGTCATTGCAATGCCTGATCTCTCACTGCCGGCCAAATCAATGAGATGATACGATTGACACAAGTGTAATCCTCACATTCAATAAGCTGAAATAATAATAAAAAGTAGAGAATGAGTGATGGAGGCATGGGAATGAGATATAAAGGCATGGGAATGAGATATACAAGCATACATGGGAATGAGATATGAAGTATGAAGATATCAGAACAATATTGATATTTCACCTTATAGTCTGACTGAGTGAGTACTATAGTGTGAAGACTAAGTGAGAGCAAGAGCTCCTCTTATTCATTCCAGTGGCAGCTGTGGCTCAGAACCTGTTACCCAGTGCTAGCCATTGCTGCATGAGAAAAGGAGAATAAATAATAAAATAAATAACACAAGCTGTTTTAGTATTATCTCATGCAATATTAGTGAATGAAGATGCAACATACATGTATCTGTATGCACGTATAGTAGAGAAGTGAAAAAAGTATTGTGTTCCTTTCTCTCTTGCTCTTTATTCTAATCTCTTCTCTTCTCTCCTTCTCCCTCTCATTTTCTTTCTTACGTCAATAAGTCTTCAACATGGGGCCCGTCACTGGGTGTTCTCTAACTCTTAACTACAAATATACATGAAATAGCAATGATAAAGCACACAGTATATATATATATATATATATATATATAGTATATAGTGTACATGTGTAATAATAATGAGCTGTGGTCTTACATGAGTTTTGCTCTTGTTGTGTTTGGTTGATTATTCCACATACTTCTCCCTGATCATACAGTTCATTAGCAAACTGTGGTATGAGACCAAGGGCTGAGGACTTACCCATTGTACTGAGAAGATGAAAAATAGTAAGGAGCTAAAGGATAGATTAAAATCAAATTGCTTTTTTGATACTTTTAAATCATAAAAATGGTCAAAATTTAATGGACCAGCCAATCAATTTTTTAATACTATTAGCTAGTAGCTCATAGAGCTATCTATTATAAATTAAATTTAATTAATAACTAGGGCGCGAGGACTGGAGAAAGATCTGATCTAACTGAGCAGCGAGAGTTTGTTGTAGTGTTAGCAAGATCTTTTCTACAGAAAATAATTTAAAGTATGTTCTTCTAGGTGTTATTTTCTTTATGTTTTTCTTAGTTAGGGCCTTATTATTCATCTTCGAGTCTCATATTTGCGTCACGATTAGAGCATCATTCTGAAGACAAAAAAAGAGTGCGGGCAGCTTGATTGGGATAATTGGACTTGGATCTAAAGCAACTGTAAGGGATGACACGAAATTAAGTGTTTGCGTAGTCTACATCTAGAGTTTGGTTGTCAAGTCAGTATCTAGTGTCATGAATCAAAGTTCATATGACTGATACTGTAGTGGGTTTATTTCGAGGATAACAAATTCACGGATTTTTAAAGATTCGCGAAATTAAATTCCTTAAACAAGGTACAAGATGGGCAAAAAGTGGCAATTCGCGAAAATTAGTTCCTTGAACCTCCGGTTACAGGCCATTAGTGAAAATTATTATTCTGAAAATAAACCCACTGGTGGTATTTAGCAAGGGGATGCACTTGATCATAGTGTTTGTCAAGATGATCTTATCAGGAAGTATATAAACATACAAATATAAACAGATGGTTAAAAATAGAATATAGATATACAGCTAGTGACAAACACGAACGGCGGCTGAAAACAAGAATATACACAGAGAAGTATGGAGCTTTGAGAGTATCTCTAGCTTGATTCTCCTCCACAGCAACTTTTGATGTCTTGATCAATAGACCAGTTGGCACTAAGCATATTCATAGAATTTTAAGTATATTCATCATGATACCGTAAATAAAGTAAAATTCTCCTACCGCCATTTTTGGAGTCATAGTTTATTAAGAGTAGAATGGGAGAAAGTAATATCTTTGCTTCTATAGGTCCTATAGTAGCACTTATTAAAGTGCATGAGCCCACCATAGACTGTTGGAGGGTATCGATAAGCAGTAGCAAGATTGCTGTCACGAATAAATACAGCAGT
>NW_003546925.1:36423-39014 GCF_000090795.2 Amphimedon queenslandica
CCCAAATAGAAAATAGTATTAAAAGAATTTTTACATTTTCTGATTTAACTTGGATTTTTTAATCAGTGTGGTAAATTAGTTTTGCATGAAGTAGTTTTTTAGTTATTAGTAATTACCCTTGCCTGCACTTTAACTTAATTAATGCCTTACCTTATGTTAAGTTTTAAGTGTGGATCAGCCTTAATTGATTGTCCACTCATTCTCTGTTTGTGTATATGTGTGTTAGCAAAAATTCGAATCAAACTGCTAACCCTAATTATGTGTTGTGAAGCTTGCACAATTTGTCTCAGAGTAAAAAATTGGTGGACAAGAAAGAACCACATATCATGAGTTTGGATGGTTGTTATGCTCAATTAACTGAGCTTGGGCTTTCTTTTGCCCTCTCTGAGGAACTACAGAGTAGGAATCTATCACTATCTTCCTATAATTGGACAGTTAGACTGTCTGATTCTGGTTTCTCAATCAGCCTCCTTAGGCCCCTTCAACCCAATAAAAATAGGAGCCACAAATCAAAGAAAAACAACAAAAACTAATCTAATACAACTACTAAAGGAGTGACTAAAGGCAATGATAATACTAGTTGTAATAGTGGCCAGCGGCAGTCTAATTCTAGAGCTAAATCTAAACCTCATAACTCAACTAGTACTAGACCTAAATCTTCTTCCACCAATACTCTTGATAGTCTCGCGTGACCAAATGCAATTGGGATCCTGCTATATTTGAAAGTAGAAAAGGGATCCCTGGTGTAGTCTATGACACTGGCGAAGTTGACTCTGGGTAGATTGAGGTCAAACCTTATAGAAAAGATCGCTCTAGTGATTTTTGCTACCGTCTTGACTCTGAGTCATCAGAGGAAGGGGTGCTTCATAAATGGCCTTAGTCAGCTGATTAGTCACATTTTTTACCTAAATCAATGGAACAACTATACGTACTGATAAGATACATACTTGGACTCCAATTGCTAAAAGGACATGACTTAAAACAATGGATTTAGATTGTAATAGGGATTCTAATCAGGGTGTTAAAACTAGAGACTCGTAATTTATTTAATACTGTGACATGTACTTATTATCGATGCTTCCACAAGTTGGATGTACTCCTTCACACCAATTTTCATGTCAAGCTTTACTTATATGTTGCATGTCTATTATGTTACAGTATAGGGGGTATATTTCATGAGGATTTAATTTCACTGATTTAATGGTTTTAAAAATTTGTGAAAATTCTTATTTATGAAAATTATTTTTTTAATATACTAATAATGGTTAGTAAAAGAAAAATGCAAAAATTTTATCTTGTGATTTTTGTGAAATTATTTCCCCGGAATTATACCCCCAATACATTACATTGGTCTGTGAAGTTTAATACTAATAATAACAATAATAATAATGATGCAACTCGTGATAGATAATAGCTCCTTTGTCTCTTTCCTTCTCCCTTTCATTCTTGTTTTGGTTGTTTCTTTGGCTCTTTTTTCTCTTCCCTTTTCCTTCATTGTTTATTTGTGTTCATTCAGTTTTGTCTTTGGCCTTATGTCTTTGGTTTTTGATTTCTTTGTTTTATGTTTTTTTCTCTTTTTTTATTTGTAGATAATAATGATAATAGACTATGCGTATATGTTTTTCATGCTTAATATTTTTTCAATAGGAAGAAATGCTGCAGCTTGTTTTTTTGATTTTGCTCTTTTCTGCTTGCATTCAATTCACTGAGTCCTGCACTGATGGCTCTCTTAGACTGGTAAGCACCTTTTTTGCTGCTTAGTGCTATCATACACATGTAATACTTATTATTAGACAAATTCCAGTCTTTCATATGGAGCAGTTGAGGTTTGCTCTAATGGATACTGGGGAAGCATATGCAGTGATTTTTGGGATAATAGTGATGCCAGTGTGGTATGCAAGCAGCTAGGATATTCTCCTTATGGTATGATAGTATCATTTCAAGTAACTTTTATGTTTTGTGCTATACAGGTGCTATAGGATCTGTGGTATCATATTTCAATTCTAGTGCACAATCACATTCCATCATTGACCTAAACTGTACAGGAAATGAAACCACTATACTATCCTGTCCACATAATGGTCTGGCTGGCTATGCTTGTTCCATTAACAGAGATGCTAATGTCTTCTGTCAGAGTAAGTGACTCTATATATTAGTTAAAAGTGTGTCTATTTCTTAATTATTTTTATCAAGATTTCGGTGTACTTGAGGCAAATTGTACTGAAGGTGAAGTGAGACTGGTTAATGGTAACACTCAGTATGAAGGACGTGTAGAAATATGCATCAATAGAGTATGGGGAACTGTATGTAGTAGAAGAGACAGTATTAGGACTTGGCGGTACTCTTGGGATACACTTGACAGTAATGTTGTGTGTAGGCAAGCAGGGCACATCGAGCTAGGTAATTAAAGTACATGTAATACAACTTATATATGCAGCATTTAGGATCAGTTGCTTATGGTACAGCTAGTGAATTTGGGCAAGGCTCAGGTCCTATACTGATGTCTTTAACTCATTGCAGTGGACAGGAGTCACATCTAATTAACTGTTCCTATTCTCCACTGATACCATCATACTGTTCACACACTTATG
>NW_003546925.1:39660-46133 GCF_000090795.2 Amphimedon queenslandica
GTGCTTCTGCCATAAAAGACGCCTATACTGAAGGAACATGGTATATTCACATTAATGATCTTAACTGTACTGGGACAGAGTCTTCACTTTGGGACTGTCCTATGAATGGACTCAATGGATATTCTTGTTCTCATTATGATGATGCTGCTGTTTTCTGTCAATGTGAGACAGTATAATCCTTGAAACTTCATTGACACTCCTTTTTTAGTGATTGATGTGAAGTATTCTACTTGTACTACTGGTGAAGTGAGATTAGCTGATGGCATGACAGTGTATGAAGGAAGAGTTGAAGTGTGTGAGAATGGAGTTTGGGGTTCAGTCTGTAGTGGGTCTTCATCTAATGAAAGAAATGTTTACACTTTATGCCATGAATTAGGATATCAAGGTAACATTGACACATACTTTTTTAGTTATATTGTTGTGTAGGTGGTATAGCACTTCCAAACTCAAACTTTGGTGTGAGTAATAATTCAATTTTGATTTATGATCTGTCTTGTGGTGCTTTTCAATCAAATCTAAGTAACTGTTACCAAAGAAAGTATCCACACTATAATATTTGGTGGTATAGTGGGTGCAACAATTATCAAGAATTGAGTATCAAATGTGAAAGTGAGAAAACACATAGCCCAATAGAATTTTACATGATCCTATTTGTCCTATTGTCATAGATTCTTGTATTAACAATGAAATAGAGCTATTTGGTGGCCCTTCCAGTCGTCATGGTAATGTAAGAGTCTGTGTCAATGGTTCATGGGTTATGGTGTGTGGATATGGTAATACTGTCATTGATAATAATCTAGCTAGTGTTGTCTGTTCCAGCATTGGATACTCAACTTATGGTAAATTTTTTATTAAATATGTTTAGTCCTGTTATTAGTGTATTCATATAGGTGCTAAAAGTGCTAGAAATGTATGGAACAATTATAACTATCCATATCAGTTTTACAATGTTCAGTGCTTTGGAAATGAGAGTAGCTTATTTGACTGTCAGTATAATACTACAGGATCATGTCCCAATTATAATGGAGCAGTGGCTCTCTTTTGTCTATTCAATTGTATGTATACTATAATGATATAATGCATTATTTCATTTTATACCATTTAGATGATTATATCCCAGCTAACTGTACAGATGGTGATATTAGACTGTATGGTGGGTCTACACCTAACCAAGGAGTACTTCATGTGTGTAGTAATGGAATCTGGGGAACTGTCTGTAGTAATAACAATTGGAATAACATTGAAACTGATGTTGCTTGCTTTCAATTGGGATACTACAGCTATGGTTTGTTTTAATGATAAAAGTGTAAGCCGAAATAAAATTAACTTTTGTAGGTGATTCTTTCTCCAGAAGGATCACTGATGGAATGTTTCCTATCATTTATTCTTATTTCGATTGTCAGGGTAATGAAGCAACACTGTTGTCTTGTAGTCCTGGACTTCATTCTAGTATTCAGTATTGTACTAACAATGCCATTGAATTAAAATGTGAAGGTTAGTTTAGTAAAGTTTTATGTTTATGTTATGCTGTTGTGTCATTAGTAAATTGTACATCTGGTGACATACGTCTAGCTGATGGTGGATACTATTATGGTCGTGTTGAAGTTTGTGTTGAAGGAATATGGGGGACTATCTGCAGAGATAGCTATTGGGATAATAATGATGCTAGTGTTGTCTGTAGGCAGCTAGGATTCTCTCCTTATGGTAAATTATGTTGCAATGTGACAATCTTGTGATCATTGTACAAAGAGCAAATACAATGTACTTCACAATGATAATAATGCATTATAGGTTCAATTGCTGTTCCTTCTTCCTGGAATAATGAAATACATGGAATAACTTTTTTAACTGGTTTAAATTGTAATGGAACTGAAGAAAACATCTTTGACTGTCTAGTTGATGCTAATGCTCCTGTTTGTTCATCTAATTGGGCTGATGCTAATGTTGTTTGTCCAGGTAGACTAAATATATGTACTAAAGTTGTTAATGAATGAACTAATATTTACAGCTCATGGTGTTTCAACCTATTCTAATTGTACTGATGGTGATATTAGATTGGTTGGTGGTAGCACAGAATATGAAGGAAGAGTTGAAGTCTGCATTAATAATGCATGGGGAACTGTTTACAACTCTCACTCTTACTATAATTACTACAGAGAATACTTTGCTCAGACAGTATGCAATGCATTAGGTTTTACCTCTCCTGGTATGTATTGGCACAGTTATGTATATATTTTATTTGAATTCTGTAGGTGCTATGGACTTGTATGTTTATAATACAAAATTTGGTGAAGGAAGTGGTCCAATATTAATGTATACATACTGCTATTCATTAGAGACTTCATTGTTTGACTGCACCTTACGACCACAGTACATTCCGGATGTGACTCATGAGTATGATGCTGGTGTGAGGTGTGAAAGTAAGGGGTTGCCTGCTTTAATAGATTGAATTATGATCTATAATTAATTATACAGCTCCTTGTGAAAATGGGGACATTAGACTAGTTGGTGGTTCTGATCCATTGGTGGGAAGAGTGGAGCTATGTGTTAATAAGACCTGGGGTACTATATGTGATGATTATTGGGATGACAATGATGCTAGTGTTGTATGTAGACAAGTTGGTTTTTCTGGACAAGGTAATCTATAATGTAGCCTTATTTGTACATCATCAAAGACAATAGGGGCTATAGCTAGATATAGTTCATACACAGAAAGGCTCAAATCATTTCACATTGTTGATTTACATTGCAATGGAACTGAAGAAAATGTGTTTGACTGCCCTCATAATCTTGTTCAGCAGTACAGCTGTAGTCAACATGAAGATGCAAATGTACAATGTACAGGTATCAGCATTCTGCCTTCTAATATGATGCATGAATATATTGAATTTAATAGCACTCAGTACAACTAGCAACTGCACTACTGGTCATGTTAGATTAACAGGTGGTCAGTCCCAGTATGTTGGTTTAGTTGAGATATGCTATGGAGGAGTTTGGAAATCAATATGTCCTAGAGGATGGGATACTCGTGAGGCTCAAGTTGTGTGTAGACAATTAGGGTTTAATTCTATTGGTTAGTTGCGGCTATATTTATTATATTGCTACTAATCTTTAGGAGCTGATACTGTTAATATTGGAAAAGGTTTCGGTCCTGTACATTCATCATATTTTATCTGTAGTGGAAGTGAAGCCACTCTCCTGAACTGTAGCTATTACACTTCTTTCTGTTACTATTCATACCATGCTGGAGTTGAATGTGAATGTAAGTATAACCTACATCTGTTTTTTCTAAGTATGATTTAGCTCCTTGTATTGAGGGGGCTATTCAATTAGAAGGTGATGATAAATACAAAGAATTTGGTCGAGTTGAAGTATGTATTAATGGAACTTGGGGCACCATTTGTGACAATGGTTGGGATAATAATGATGCCAGTGTGGTATGTAGACAGCTGGGATACTCTCCTTATGGTAAATATTACCGTAATCCTTTCCTTAATTGTGTTAACAATGCTATAGGAGCTATAGCTAAAGCCTCATATTTTACAGAAGTTTGGCTACCTTTTCATTTTTACAGTGTGAATTGTAGTGGTAATGAAAGTACACTGCTTAACTGTTCCTACTCAACTACTGGATCTTGCTACAGCCGTCAAGATGCTGGTCTTATTTGCCAAAGTTAGTTTATGTTAGATATGGCTTATGTTATCAAAAATATATGTAGGTATGAGTGTTGTAAATGATAACTGTACAGATTATACAGTTCGCTTGGTGGATGGAGCAACTGCAAGAGAAGGAAAAGTTCAAATATGTCTTAATAAGGTCTGGGGTGCATTTTGCTATAGGGACAATTATAATTATGATGTGGATGCTAACATCATTTGTAGAGACCTTGGATATAACACTGGTTAGTTTAAAATATCACAATCCTTATTATCTTTGCCACAATTATTTCTTATAAGGCAATGGAATGACTTATCTTGCTGAGTCCTCTAGTGTAGATGTTTTGCTGGTAGCTGATATGAGCTGCTCTCAATCTGCTACTAGTATTAAGCAATGCAGTCTAACACATTACACTAAGTTATCTAGGTGTGATGCTAGACACACTGCAGCAGTCAGATGCCACAGTATGACCATAGACCAATTTGGGCCTATTAATTTTGATTATTATTCTATTCTGCATTATTAGATTGTACTGAAGGTAGTGTTAGACTGATACCTTATGATTCTTATTCTGAAGATATTGGACGTGTTGAAGTTTGTGTTGATGGTACTTGGGGTAGTATATGCTATCATCATTTTACTGACAATGATGCTCAAGTTGTCTGTAGACAGTTAGGATACACTGCATTAGGTATGTGTACTTATAGTTTCTTAATATAATGTTGATTGGTAGGGTCAATTTCAATGGGAAGACTCCGTTATGATTCTGATATTCCCCTTCACATTGTTAATCTTAATTGTACTGGTAATGAAGAGAGTATATGGGATTGTCCCTCAAGTACACAAGGACAAAAATCTTGCTCTATATACTCTGATGTATCAGTTGCTTGTCATGGTATCTTTTACAAGTATTATTATTATTACATTAAAAAAACACAGGTTTTGCTGTGGAGTATTCTGATTGTCCTAATGGTCAAATACGCTTATCAAATAGAACAAGCAAAATGGAAGGAAGAGTTGAATTGTGTTACAATCATGTTTGGTTTGGAATATGTGCTGATAATTATGATAATTATTATTACACTGGAACTGTTTGTAACTCAATGGGTTATTCACAAAGCAAGCACAAATTAATTGTTATGATTTAATCTCAAAAATGTTTATTGTAGGTGCTACAGGACATTCTAGTTCATTTTTGGATTTACCAGGAGTTCCATTATTTCCCTTTGAGTTCTACTGCTCTAGCATCATGGGCTCTCTGTTGAATTGCTCAAAAAGAGCTATTAGTTGTTACAGAAGTTATTTCTCTAATAACTATAAATATTCAGGATTAACTTGTCATGGTAATACATGTATATAAGTTGTGCTTAAAGCTTAATCGCATTCTTACAGAAAAGTGTCTTCATGGTGACATTAAACTCTCAGGTTTGGGATATAGTTCTATTGGTGTAATTAATGTGTGTGTGAATGGTGTTTGGGGGACTATCTGTAACACTGGCTTTGATGATGCTGATGCTAGTGTAGTTTGTGCTCAATTAGGATTCTCACGTTACGGTAGATATTGCTTTATATGTGTTTTACGTAGATTTACTTTCCTTACTGGCAGGTGTTTTGCATACTCTGGATTATTATTACTACTATTATAATGAACCTATACATTTTCATAATTTAAACTGTACTGGAAATGAATCAAGTATTTGGGAATGCCCATTTAATAATACTGCACAGAATTGCTACTATCCTACCTCTGTGACATGTCAGAGTAAGCTGCTAATGTTTTATTAATAAGTTACATATAGTTATAATTGTCTACTGTAGTCAATGATGCTACTGTTGATACTTCATGTACAACTGGTGATGTTAGATTAGTTGGTGGTCCCAATAAATATGAAGGAAGAGTTGAAATATGTTACAATCAAATGTGGGGAACTATTTGTGATCATTTCTGGGGTACAACCGAAGCTAATGTTGTTTGCAAGCAGCTTGGCCATCAAATGACAGGTAGGCTTTAATCTTGGTTTCTCCTTTATATTATTTGTACTCCTTGTAGGATCAGTATCAGTGCATGGTAGTTATTATGGATATGGGCAAGCTCCATTTGTTATGGGTGATATGTATTGTTCCAGAATTCACAGTTCTCTATTAGATTGTAATCATTACTTTGGAGGTTACAATACTCTCTATTGTGGTATAACTAATGCAGCAAGTGTTGTATGTTTAGGTATAGGTATTATAAATGAACATCTTATTCACCTTTAATTAATAATAATAGAATCCTGTAATGATGGTGATGTAAGATTGAGTGGATCATCAGTGACATATGCTGGTCGTGTTGAACTGTGTGTTGAGAGAACATGGACTACACTGTGTGATCAAACATGGGACTTCAATGATGCTGCAGTGACTTGTAGACAACTTGGATACTCTTCATATGGTTAATGCATTTAGATTACCAGTATATATTAATTCTTGTTAATAATTAGGTGCTATACCAACATACAATTGCTATACCGAGAGACAGCTGTCATTTGGTATCACAAATCTTGGTTGTAATGGGTCAGAAGAACATATTTTGAACTGTACACACAGCAATCCAGTTTTGTATAACTGCCTATCACATAATGATGCTGGCTTAATTTGTCAAGGTGTTTTTAGTATAAATATATATTTTAGATAACTGTATAATGTACTTACAGAAACTGTTCAGCAATCTAATTGTACTGATGGTGAGGTGAGATTGGTTGATGGTAGTGGTCCTCATGAAGGAAGAGTTGAAGTGTGTATTAATGAAGCATGGGGTACTGTCTGTTCTAATG
>NW_003546926.1:0-3878 GCF_000090795.2 Amphimedon queenslandica
CTGCTACCTGGACATCACTCAGACAATCCAATTTATCTGTCAATTATACAAAATATATACAGTGCGTACACACACAATTGTATAACACTCAGTCATGCAGGGTTTCCCACAAAGCATGCTAAGTGAGCTAAACAGCATAAGCTTCATGAGCTGACAAGCACTACAATACAGTACGTAGCATTTGGAGCAACTTTAAAAATTCACAAAAATCCTAACTTGATCGGAATCAGCTCAATATTGATAAACAACATAAGAATATGTATATGTATCAAAAAAAATTTTTTAAATCATGAACTCTCTCCTTGTGATTTTAGTCAAAATACCCTGTACTAGTATATACTATACAAGGTCCTTTGGCCAAATTTTTGAGCAGCTAATTAACAATACACTGAATACTACATGTATATACATGTATATACATACATGTATATACATACATGTATACATGTATATACATGTATACATGGCATACATGTATATACATGTATGCCAAAGTTAATCCTCTTGGAAACCCTGAACTGAAAGTCACACAATAATACTCTTACCCATTGAAGGGATCAGGTAATTAAATTGTAGTCCAATGGAACTAGTCTCTTTGATGGATTGTTCCTCTAAGGATGTGACTCTCTCCTGTAGTTGTGACTTCTCCTTCATTAGTTTGGTTGTATACAATTCATTATCAGACACTTTAGCTCTAAGGTCTATAAATTAATAGAATATTAATAATTATTATTGATTGATGATGATGCACTAACAAGTAATGATCTGTTTCTCATTCTGTGATTGTTCCTCTACTTGTAATGTCAGTTTGGCTATAACTTTGTCTTTCTCAGAAATGAGATCTTGATTGTCGTCTATACAATAAACATATTCTCTCATCTAATACATGCTGTGTGTATAGTTAACTAACCAATAATGATCTGTTTCTCCTTGAGATATTGTTCCACCTTCTCCTCCATATCAGCCACTTTAGCTTTAAGCTTCTCATAATCTTGAATAAAAGTGCAAAGATAGAAAGTAAAATGATATTTTTTGCTTATACAAATTTGCACTGCATGGTAACAGTAGCCCATAAATACATGTACTATGATTATTGCTAATGATACCATATATGGTAAATCAGTTAGTAGTTAAAGTGTGTGTGTGTGTAGTATCCTATATACCTTGTTTATTGGCCTCAACAAGTGCCTCCTGTAGTGATACTTTGCTCTCATGAGCCACTTGTAGGTCTTCATGTAAAGATTGTATATATCTCTGAAGCTTCATTTCCCTCTCTGTCGGATATTCTATTAGCTGATCCATCCACCATGTTCTAGTCTTGCTGTACGATTGATACTTTTCTTGATAGTTCTTACTAGTGAGATCATTACCATCCAGTACTGACTCTACTATCCATTCACCAGCTTCACTATATACTGAGACACAATAAGATACACTATATATTTATAAATAAATGTATTTAATTTATAAACTAATGGTATCATTTATAGTGGTTGTAAATACACACCCACACATACAATGGTATTGTAGTGTGTACAGTATACAAAATGAATGGGAAATGTATGTCATATTAGGAACTGAAATTTACAAATAATGTACATACTATAAAAATGAGTGGTACATTATTTAATGTAATTATGTATTTAATGCTCATATCTTTACAATTGATTAATATTATCTTACCTAATTCAATTATCATTATTAGTCTATTAGTATCAGCAATAAATGTACCCCATGGCACCTCCTTTCTTCCTCCAACATCTTTCCATCTAAACTCTTCATATCCTCCAACAATTACTAGCCACACACAGTGTGGTGACATTGTGACTGCTGTGAGTGAGTGACTATATCTACCAGTAACAGATTCAAGTAGAGGAATCTATAGATAAAGAGAAGTATACAAGTAATTACTGATACATGATGTTTATGCAGTTACTTATAAAAATGAGAAATTGTATCAATTCATAATGATTGCTTACTTATTGTAATTGTAAAATCAATTCTAATCCTTACCATCAACAAACAAAATGAACATTTTATTTCTCATCATGTGAAGAATAACAAAATATGTACAAATTTAAATCTCAATATTAAGAATAGGAAATGTGTTAATAGTACACATGCACACACACACACACACACACACACACTTACATATTAAGGTTGGTTCACATAAGTGTAATGTGTACTTTTTAATCAAATGTGTGGGTGTATTGTTAATGTTTCATCAGTGATAGTGTTATCTACTGAACACACTAACAATTACTAATTATCATCAATATACATCAGTACTAGTGTCATACTCTCAACTGACCTAACTATACACACACACACATCATTACAGTGCTATACACACACATACCTTCCTACAACTGTACTGACCAGTAGTGATACTATCAAATAACAAACATTCATTTACTAGTTGATTCTTCTTATCCCGTCCACCAATCACTACTAGTGTAGGTGAGGTAGAGTCACCATTGATAATAGCACTAGCATGAGCATCTCTCTCCATAGGCCACAGTCCCTCATTAGGTATTGCTCCTGGTTTCAGTATCTCCCAGTTCTAGATACATAAACAAATACTAAAAATATCAGTCAGCGTAAATATCAATAATGGGTGTGGCTATACAAATAATGGGTGTGACATGTAAAAATTAATCCTAATATTTAATACTTTGATGTTAATGAGGTGAGGTTAGTGGTTGTGTTTAGTATTATACATGTACAAGTACTGGAGGTATAACAAATCTATTGGTACACAATATACTTGATAATATGAAATACCATACTAAGCATGACTATACACTCTCTAATTATGAAAATATTTTATGTAGTATCAGAGTTTTGTGAATATTTAATATAATAATACACAAAATACAGTTAATATGAGTACAACACAATATATCCTCTAGTGATAATACTGAGATAATGTATTACTGTACAATACAATACATTAACGAAATATAATACAACTTACTATTACACTATGTGTCACACTGAATATGTAAACACTGTTAGTACTTGTAGTCCCATCACCATTAACAGTCACTTTACCCCCAAACATTACTCCTCTGTTACCGGTAGTAGTAATCTTCTCAATTATGAAGCTACTAGTTGGTGGACAACACTGTCCACTGACAGATGGAACAGTGAATTGTCCTAAAGTAAAAAGAATACAGTGATCATCTATCAATATAAAATATTATTGTTATTATATTATGATAAAGTATAATTGTTATATTGAATTATATACATGTAGATGTACATTGTGTACATGTCATTTAGTCATAAAGACATAATTGTGTATTATGCTGGTTAATTATTGGTAAATCAATATAATGTATACATGTATAAAGCTATTTGTTAATATGAAGAGAATCTTACCAGTGGACACATTATAAAGTAACTGTTCATTAGTACGAACACGACCATCCTTAAGTTGATCATATTGAAACTGAGGATAGTAAACAGTTGGTGTAGAACCTCTCCCTCCTATTATGACAAGGTATTCTGCTCCATCAAATTCCAGTGATATCATTTTAGCACCACATTTCTTCATCAACGACTGTTCAGCATTACTGCATGAAGTCCACTCCATCTTTATCGTATTCAGTACAATCAATGTATTGTGGTAACAGTTATCATGACCACACCATCCACCGAAATAGTAAATATTAGAATGAGAGGTGGTACAGGAGTAGGCCATTACTCCTAATGGAGGAGTACCTCTTGTTAGGTGAGAGGACCAGTCAGCAGTAGAAAGCTGGTACACATCAACTCTTGAGGTCAGTTCCCTCTTTTGAAGAGAGTCATGAACTTTAGGTAAGTCAATCTGGTTCCCTGCCCACAGGTAGAGGGACTCCCCTATTACAGGA
>NW_003546926.1:4549-6751 GCF_000090795.2 Amphimedon queenslandica
CAGAGCAGCTTACTGTACCAAAGTGTCCATTATATAGAGGCTACACTGTAATACATGTACATATGTACTTGTACATGTACATGCACATATACTCTGCCTTTCTTTCTTTTATGGAGAGATGATACCTTCACTTGAATTACTAGCCAACATGAGCTATCAAGCAAAAGTTGTAGAAATAATGGCTGCTCACGTTCACGATGTAAGACCACTTACTTTATTTTAACTATTAATATTATTTATTTATTTATTTATTTGTTGTTGTTAGATATTTAATGTTAGTGAGGAGGAGTTGAAACTATTAGAGAATGAGTCGATTGAAGATGAAGGAAATGAGAGATTCGTTGGAGAAGAGGATGTACCACACACTCAAAGTAAAACACATAAGTTAGAAAATAAGCATAAGCTATATAAGGTATTATTAGGTATATGCAGGGATTTTTTCAGAAATCGGCTAATTTTTTTAAATGGGTGTAACTTAAAAAATTTAAGTTGGAATCAGCTCAAACTTTTTACAGAGCATAAGGACATCAATATGTATCCGAAAATAGAATAAAAATTGGGGGTGATTTTTTAGCCATTTTTTGGAAAAAACCATGGGCTATAGCACAGGGTATTTTTCAGAATTTTGGCGTTTTCTTAAAATGGCAGTAACTCGAAAAATTGAAGTCAGAATCAGCTCAAACTTTATACACAGCATAAGGACGTCAATATGTATCAGAAAATATAATAAAAATTGGGGATAATTTCTGAGCCATTTTTTGAAAAAACCCATCGGCTATAGCCTTGGGTATTTTTCAGAATTTTGGCGTTTTCTTAAAATGACCATAACTTTAAAAATTGAAGTCGGAATTGGTTCAAACTTTCTACGCAGAATAAGGACATCAATATGTATCAGAAAATGTAATAAAATTTGGGAGGGATTTTTTAGCCATTTTTAATCCATGGGCTATAGTACAGGGATTTTTTAGAATTTTTGGCATTTTTAAAAATTAGCCATAACTCAAAAAAATTGAAGTTAGAATCAGTTCAAACTTTTACAGTTGACATCATTACATATTATTATTATTATTATTATTATTATTATTATTATTATTATTATTATTATTATTATTATTATTATTATTATTATTATTATTATTATTATTATTATTATAGTCACTATTGATGATGATGATAACAAGAGACTATCACTAACACCTTTCTCCACTCCACCAGAACAGTAAGTGGGTGTGACTGAGGGTGTGGTTACATGTGTACTTAACTTGTAGGCGAAGACATAACATGGAGGAGCTACATGAAGTTGCTAAAGAATTCGATCCACATCATCTTGGAACAGGAGGAGGAGGGGCAGGAAGAACAAGAGTACACTCACAACCAGCTATGAATGTAGGCACATACCGTATGGCTAGAAAATTTCGAGGGCATAAATTTTCGTGTTTTAGTGAAAAGCTCTTAATTCTTTAATTTCGAGGGAGTTAAATTTTGTGTTTTTGCACGTGCACTTGCATTAAGTCATTGATTTTCACGTGCTGCACATGCGCAGTGAGCATTTCCATGGTATTAATTTTCGTGGTTAAGAAGTTACCCACGAAATCTGCGAAATTAAATACCCCACGGAATTTTCTAGCCATACGGTACTTAAATACATTTACATGTAATAATGTTTGTCCTAATTTAAACTGATGGTGTTACTTGTTATTAATTTATTATTATTTAGATGCATCCTCACACCTCTCCTCTCATTCACGACTCAAGGAAATGGACATATAAATATGAAGGAGGCTCAGAGGAACCCAGTCTACCAGGTACTTCGGACGACCACTCCTTCTCCGACTCCGTCTTTGACTCAATAAAGCGTCGACTCCGCCCACACTCGTCGGCCGTGACCATGGAGAATACCCTCGCACCTTTATTAGAGAAGGAGGACCTTCAGGATGATGGGGGTGAGGCGGGAGGTACCTCTTTGCCTAATGTTGAGGGTGGATCAATACCAGTAATGGCTAGTAGGAGAAGAGCACATTCTCTGACAAAGAACATGTTAACTGTGAGAGTAGAGGAGGAGGAGGAGGAGGAAGAGGAAGAAGATGAAGTAGATGAGATACAAAGAAGTTGTGAAAATGTATTTCGTAAGAGTAATCTTGATATGGGGCCAGTGAGACGTCTTTTCTTAAGTGAAAGTAACCTCCTACAAGCAAGCAACTC
>NW_003546926.1:12626-17184 GCF_000090795.2 Amphimedon queenslandica
GTATCATTTATAGTGGTTGTAAATACACACCCACACATACAGTGGTATTGTAGTGTGTACAGTATACAAAATGAATGGAAAATGTACGTCATATTAGGAACTGAAATTTACAAATAATGTACATACTATAAAAATTAGTGGCACATTATTTAATGTAATTATGTATTTAATGCTCATATCCTTACAATTGATTAATATTATCTTACCTAATTCAATTATCATTATTAGTCTATTACTATCAGCAATAAATGTACCCCATGGCATCTCCTTTCTTCCTCCAACATCTTTTATTTTAAACTCTCCACATCCTCCAACAATTACTAGCCACACACAGTGTGGTGACATTGTGACTGCTGTGAGTGAGTGACAGTATCTACCAGTAACAGATTCAGGTAGAGGAATCTGTAGATAAAGAGAAGTATACAAGTAATTACTGATACATGATGTTTATACAGTTACTTATAAAAATGAAAAATTGTATCATTTCATATGAAGATGATTGCTACATTTATTGTAATTGCAAAATCAATTCCAATCCTCACCATCAACAAACAAAATAAACATTTTATTTCACATCAAGTACATGTATGTGAAACGTGTGATAATATTACACGCACACATTAAGGTTGCATGGTTCACAAAAATAATGTAATGTGGAATTTTTAATCAAATGTGTGGGTGGTTCTAATGTATTGTTAATGTTTCATCAGTGATAGTGTTATCTACTGAACACACTAACAATTACTAATCTATCATCAATGTACATCAGTACTAGTGTCATACTCTCAACTGACCTAACTATACACACACACATCATTACAGTACTATACACACACATACCTTCCTACAACTGTACTGACCAGTAGTGATACTATCAAATAACAAACATTCATTAGCTAGTTGATCGTTCTTATCCCGTCCACCAATCACTACTAGTGTAGGTGAGGTAGAGTCACCATTGATAATAGCACTAGCATGAGCACATCTCTCCATAGGCCACAGTCCCTCATTAGGTATTGCTCCTGGTTTCAGTATCTCCCAGTTCTAGATACATAAACAAATACTAATAATATCAGTCAGCGTAAATATGAATAATGGGTGTGGCTATACAAATAATAGGTGTGACATGTAAAAATTAATCCTAATTTAGTGAAATATTTTGGAGGGAATTAAATTTGGCTTATTTGGCATTTTGATAGTCATTCGCCAAAAAAGCCATCATTTTGAGCCATTATAGGCATGCTCAATGGCATGTGGCCACAAATTCGCCAAACTTTAGTCATTCCAAAAGTTCAAGCTATACGGTACTTTGATGTTAATGAGGTGAGGTTAGTTATACATGTACAAGTACTGGAGGTATAACAAATCTATTGGTACACAATATACTTGATAATATAAAATACCATAAGCATGACTATACACTGTCTAATTATGAAAATATTAAATGTAGTATCAGAGTTTTGTGAATACTTAATCTAATAATACACAAAATACAGTTAATATGAGTACAACACAATATATCCTCTAGTGATAATACTGAGATAATGTATTACTGTACAATACAATACATCAAAATATAATACAACTTACTATTATACTATGTGTCACACTGAATATGTAAACACTGTTAGTACTTGTACTCTCATCACCATTAACAGTCACTCGTCCTCCAAACATTACTCCTCTGTTACCGGTAGTAGTAATCTTCTCAATTATGAATGAATCAGTTGGTGGACAGCACTGTCCACTGACAGATGGAACAATGAATTGTCCTAAAGTGAAGAGAATACAGTGATCATCTATCAATACATGTTAACAATATAAAGTATAATTGCTTATTAGTATAATTTAATATTATGGTACATACATGTAGTCATGTACATGTACATTAAATTTTTATCAAAACGACACAATTATGTATTATACTAGTTAATTATTAGTAAACCAATAATATGTGTATACATGTACATGTATAAAGCTATTTATTAATATGAAGAGAATTTTACCAGTGGACACATTATAAAGTAACTGTTCATTAGTACGAACACGGCCACTCTTAAGTTGATCATATTGAAACTGAGGATGGTAAACAGTTGGTGTAGAACCATACCCTCCTATTATGACAAGGTATTCTGCTCCATCAAATTCCAGTGATATCATTCCACCATAGCCTTTCTTCATCAACGACTGTTCAGCATTACTGCATGAAGTCCACTGCATCTTTATCGTATTCAGTACATTCAACGTATTGTGGAAACAGTGATTATGACCACAAGCTCCACCAAAATAGTAAATATTAGAATGAGAGGTGGTACAGGAGTAGCCAGCTACTCCTAATGGAGGAGTACCTCTTGTTAGGTGAGAGGACCAGTCAGCAGTAGAAAGCTGGTACACATCAACTCTTGAGGTCAGTTCCCTCTTTTGAAGGGAGTCATGAACTCTAGGTAAGTCAGCCTGGCTCCCTGCCCACAGGTAGAGGGACTCCCCTATTACAGGAGCTTTGTGTTCAGCTCTCTTTTTGAAACCTGTAGTAAATGAATAATGATAGAAATGAAGACAATGACTACAGAAGAATAAATAGAAAGAGAGAGCATGAAGACAGAGGAGGAGGGAAGATGGTAGGGAGAGATAAACTAACTTTGTCCAGACATCCACCAACAACGAGTCACGCCTAACAGTAACCACTCCAAAACAGTGGAGTGTCTCCAGATAGGGCTTGGGAAATTATGCTTCAATTTTTGCCTATTATGCTTTTAGGCACTGCTCCAAATTTCATCCTATTATGCTTTGAAATGAATCCAATTATGCTTATTATTATGCTCGTAGTTTAAGCTTTACTCAAATATCAACTATCAAATTACATGTACATGCATCTGTTAAAATTGTAATAATGCCAGAATCAAAAAATGTTTCTAGTAATTTTGAGTCACTGGAAAATAGAATAACCTAAGTCATTGAGCTTGCCACACTTGCATAGATGGGTACTATGTAGTGGGGTTGTTGTACTAGTACTTGTACCACCTGCATGCCATATTGAATTGACATCATGTGGGCGTCAGGGGTATAGGGCCAGAAATTTTGACTCATTATACTCCAGTTATGCCAGGATAATAACTTGCCCTATTATGCTCCAAATTATGCTAGCATAATTTGCAGTGTTGTTACCCTTGCCACGCATAGGCGTATAGGCAAGGGTATATGAGTCGTTTTAGTTCATGATTTACATTTTAGTTTTAGTTATGGTATTAGAACAAAGTATAGATCTATTTAGTTCCATGCAGTTCTAGTTATAGTAAAGTGTCAGCCTATTTATTTTAGTTATGATTATGTGATACCATTTTCTTTTAGTTATAGCTATAGCTTTAGTTATAACAAACCAAGCAATCACAAGCGAAAAAGCCATTGAATCATAGCAATTTCAAATGTTACCATAAAGAAGCATGCCCCACTAACAAAAGTACCCTCTCAACAGGATCAATTTTGGTCAAATGAAAGTAGATTTCAATTAGATCTAATAAGTAGGCACGACTAGTACTAGTACAAAACTGTTAATTCTATTTTAGTTATAGGTCTGACATTAAGCCATTTTAGTTATGATTCTAGCTACTTTGACATCAAATGGAAGAATTATAGTTTAGTTAACTAAAATCACAATTTTGTTGTACTAAAATAGATTTAGTTATAGTTATAGTTAACTAATTCAACATGGATAATTTGCCTTAGTCCAAAAAATTAATTATCACTTTAAAGTGACCACGTGCAAAACATGGTCATAGAGTAGTACTGGCATACTGCTCTGCATCACTCATTGATTAGAGAGAAGGAGTGATGAGGATATCAGAGAGACTATTTAGCACTCACAATGCTATTGTACTGGAATGTGGTGTATCTGTATAAGTAGTAGTCTGGCCCCGCCCCTTCGCTGGGGCCAGATTATATAAGTAGTAGTGACATTGGTACTGGATAGAGCTATCAGAGAGGAGGAAGAGGAGAGAGTAAAGGAAGCATGTCATTCACTACTAGTGATGTATGACAGGATCACTTTATAATCATTGATTAGAGTGTTTGTATGTAACTTGAACTTTAAAACATCATGAACACCCACGCAATGGAATTATGTTAATTAACTGATTGTGGGAGTGGCTGGATATGATGGCTGGAGTTGATGATGAGGATTGTGGTGGGGATTGTGATGAACTGGATCATCTAGATGAAGCTGTTACTAAATCCAGGAGCTCCTTCAAGACTATGTTTAATAAAGGAGTCAAGTACCAGGCCTTACATGAACAGAGTTGTTGAAACTAAGAGGATCAATGATGAGGAAAACCCAAATTAATGATAATGATGATGATAATTTGATAGTTTTAATACATTAGGAGCTATTGGATTTAATGTATATGGTAAGAATAGGGAATATAATTATATTATTAGTTTTGTATAGTATATATATACATTGTACTGATTGTAGACCATTATGTTCCTCTATCTTGGCAAGGTACTGGCATGAAACTAGCATAGTACTTGTACTATAGCTACAAAGCATGGAATGTTGCATATT
>NW_003546926.1:19191-21594 GCF_000090795.2 Amphimedon queenslandica
TACATGACCATCAGTAACTTAAAAATAAAATATTAATTATTATTATTATAGAGTACTTTCAAAGCAACAATGCTAGTTTGTATAGTTTCAATAAACATTTTTCTTTCCTCTTCCTCTCCTCTTCCCCACTTAAATTATCTCACTAGGAGTCCTTGATTAATTCCCTTTACTGAACTCCAAAGATCTGTTTCAATCTTGAGGCAGCCTTGGGTATTTCTCAGAATTTTGGCATTTTCTTAAAATGGCCGTAACTTGAAAAATTGAAGTCGGAATTACCTCAAACTTTCTACACGGCATAAAGACATCAGTATGTATCAGAAAATGTAGTAAAAATATGGGGTGATTTCAGAGCCATTTTTTGGAAAAAACCATGGACTATAGGTCTGTAGCAATGTTTCTAGGGAGCCAGCTTTACAACCTATCTCAGGGGAGTCGATCACTGTTTCCACTGTGGATGGTGATGGAGCTAGGGCTGATGTTGCGGCAGATGGTTTCTGGGGAACTTCCCATCAGAGAGCCTTTTTTGATGTGGCTGTTGTAAATCCTTTCTCTGATTCATACAAGGGCCTCGATTTACCAGCTGTATATAGGAAAGTGGAAGCTAGAAAGAAAAGGAAATATGATGTACGTATCAGGGAAGTGGAGCACGGTTGTTTCTCACCTCTTGTTTTTTCCACCAATGGCGGGCTGGCTCCTGTATGTGATGTAGTTTTTAGACGAATTGCATTACTGACAGCTGACAAACTTAACAAACCGTACAGTTCAGTAATCAATTTCATCAGATGCAAATTATCATTTTCAATTTTAAGATCAACAATTCGGTGTGTAAGGGGTACAAGGAGATCAATATATAGGCCCAGTGACTGTGACATTGATGTAGCAATCTCTGATGCTCGACTTCAATGTCACTAACATATTAATAAAGATTATTATTATTATTTTTATTACTAATTTCACTTATAAACTCATTACTACTGATTTCTGATCCTATTTCAAATTCATTTTATTATTTAAAAAAAAAAAAAAATGGGCTATGGTACAGGGTATTTTTCAGAATTTTGGCGTTTTTTATAATGGCTGCAACTCAAAAAATTGAAGTCGGAATTGGCTCAAACTTTCTATACAGCATAAGGACGTCAATATGTATTAGAAAATGTAATAAAAATTGGGGGTGATTTCAGAGCCATTTTTTGGAAAAAACCATGGGCTAGTTCTAGCATTATTATTTACTATGTAATTTTATGTGGCCAGTCTTGTTACTGTGTTTACCTTCGATACATCTCTTTTTTGTTTTTTTTCTTTTTGTCACATTTTATAGTATGTATTGTAAAGTTTATTAATAATAACAGGGATATAATAGACTAATAACCGGGATTGGCAACGGGATCACGTGAGCGTATCATTTGTGTATAAAAACTTTTTGCAGTCTCTGTTATGATTTTCAAGATGGCGACTGTCAATGTCTGGAGTATGAAGTTGCTCTTTTCTCTTTTAAAAATGTATTTAGCTTTATGAAAAATCTACTGCAAAGTTATAATGGCGGCTTCAAGGTTCTGATAGGTTATTGTAAGTTAATATTTGTTTTAAATTGGTTAAATCTTCAATTTACGGCTAAAATTCCATTTGCGTACCTCTGTAGCCCAAATATTTGTTTTTATGAATGTGTTTTTGTCATGAATTGTTGCTACTTACTTTATTACATTGTTTAGGCAACTTCTCTTGTTTTTCCAGAGTGTTCTTCAGGAAATATTCAAGAAAAACCAGTTTGCCATGGTACGACTTTTGCGTACCTCTCAGGAGAATAGACTACATTCTATTGCTATGAAACTACAATAAAGAGACCCTTTACATGTTTTTACATTGTTTAAAGTTGTTTTTGAATTTTTCCTGTTGCTGGTTTTTTAGTTATAACAATTTACATTCAGCCATTTTGCTAAGATGCCATTGATTGCTGCCATTAATTTAATGAATAATAACAGAGTCTGATAATTGATTTCCGGTCCGTAACCAATCCCGGTTACGTTAGTCTATTATATCCCTGATAATAATTAATAATAATAATAATAGTACAGGGATTTTTTCAGAATTTTGGCGTTTTCTTAAAATGGCCATAACTCAAAAAATGGAAGTCAGAATTAGCTCAAACTTTCTACACAGCATAAGGACATAAATATGTATCAGAAAATGTAATAAAAATTGGGAGTGATTTTTTAGCCATTTTTTGGAAAAATCCATGAGCTATATAGTACAGGGATTTTTTAGAATTTTGGCGTTTTTTAAAATTAGCCGTAACTCAAAAAATTGAAGTTAGAATCAGCTCAAACTTTTATAGTTGACGTCATTACATATTATTATTGTTATTATTATTATTATTATTATTATAGCCACTATTGATGATGATGA
>NW_003546926.1:23845-30706 GCF_000090795.2 Amphimedon queenslandica
ACCCATCCAGATGAGCGTCTCCGAATGATAAGCCCTGATAGTGTATGCTCCCCATCATCTGAAGGAGACTGGAGCTTGAGAAGGTCAAAGAGCCATGCAGAGGGAGTGTATCCTCATTCACTGGAAGAGGAGGGAGAGGAGGAGGAGGGTGATAGGATTGTTGGGGGTGGGTTTATAATATCGGAGGGTAAGGTGGGACGGAGGAGAGCCTCCAGACAGCTTTCTAATAATATTGAGGACAGAGGGTTGAGTAAGTCAATAGATACACTGTGATGGTGTAAGACTTTGAATGGATTATTATAATGTACTTGTTGTTTATGGCATTGGGTTTTTATTTTTATTATCTTTTATCACACTCATTGTTATTTTTTAATTATATTAAATTATTATTATTTATATATGACATACACAATTGTTTTTATTAATTATTGTTATTGTTGTTTTGTATTGTGACTACATTATAGTGTCATTTTTAACTGCATCTTTTGTGTCTGTGATTATTTTTTGATTTTTATTTAAATTTTAAAACTTACACACAATCAATGGCAATAGTTGCATGTTTAAGAAAGAGCTAGGGAGAAGTGGAAGCCAGGAAAGAATACAAATAAAAATTAACAAAGAACATGTAATGTAAATGCAATACTATTATTATTATTATAATAATCTTTCATAATTGTCCAATAGTGTTTGTGCTAGACTATCAGTTATTAATGTATCCTCTTGTTTAATTATTTCTATAAACAAACGAAATACTTGGCCATTCACTTGAATGGATGCTCTAACTAAACTAAGTAGCTTGTCCATTCTTTGATCAGCAGTCAATCCACAGTGTGTATCAGTAATTTGATTCTTTTGTCTTTCATTTATTATTCTCTTCTCACGTAGCTTATCTACTAATGTATTTAGATCAAGAATTTCCTTTATCATTCCAGTACATTCTGTCATTACTGTAAGACCAATATCAGATCTAAATGTACCTATTAATGATCAGTGATTAGTGTCTTATTATGTTAATATCAACTTACTAGCTCTTGGTACTGATGTTGATTCATGCACTACATTAGAGGAGGAGGTGGTGGTAGTAGGATCTGATTAATATTAAATAAAATAAACAATTAAAATGATTTATTTATTACTTGTTGAAGGAGGAGCAGCTCTGAGTGATCGGTGAATGAATAATGTCTTAGGATCAGCCACTCCATCCAGTGGTACAGAGTAATGTAGTGATGGTACAGCACCAGGTGATCCATATACTGATATCAGACAACACGGAGGAAGAGAATAATTAGCTTCGCCAAAATTGTCAATATCAAAGCGATGCAACTATAAATACAATTATGATAATTAGTGAATATCACTTTCCCCACTTACTTTACAAGGCTCAAGATGTGATTGTATAGTCCAACCAGTGAATGGATACTTCTGTGGAGTATGATCAAGTTTCAACTCAATGCAATCTCTTAAATACTGAAAACTGAAGGAGACATATTGTCCTAATTCAGCTTGCGAATGTTCCTGTTTAATGTACTGTTTGTACAAAATCAATTGACTGACATTCCAATATTAATACACTTACTTCAACAAGAGCATTCAGATCTTTAGCAGCAGTGAATGTCACTAGATCCTCTACACCTTTCTCTTTATAATAAATCACTCCTACATATTTCATATTCTTCAGTACACTAGGAACAACCACATCTGAAAATATACCAGTACATGTAATAAGTTTTAATGTGTAGTGCTTACTATTAGCATAATTAGAGCTAGACTCTGTACAAAGTGCAGCAATAGTTGTTTCTTCTTGAGCAGGATTCTGCTGTCCTTCCTCTGGTACTCTATCTCCTTCTTGCTCCACTACTGCTGGTTGCCCTCCTTCTTGTTGCACTGTTGCTGACTGTCCTCCTCCTTGTTGCACTGTTGCTGACTGCCCTCCTTCTTGCTGTACTGTTGCTGGCTGCCCTCCTTCTTGCTGTACTGTTGCTGACTGCCCTCCTTCTTGCTGTACTGGTGCTGACTGCCCTCCTTCCTGTTGTACTGTTGCTGGCTGGCTTCTTTGTTGCTGCACTACTGCTGGCTGGCCTTCTTGCTGGACTGCTGCTAAATGCCCTCCATTTTGCTGCACTACTGCTAGCTGACCTCCTTCTTGCTGTACTGATGCTGACGGCCTTCCTTCTAGTTGTACTAGTGCTGATTGCCCTCCTTCTTGCTGTACTAGTGCTGATTGTCCTCCTTCTTGCTGTACTAGTGCTGATTGCCCTCCTTCTTGCTGTACTGGTGCTGATTGCCCTCCTTCTTGCTGTACTGGTGCTGGCTGCCCTCCTTCTTGCTGCAATAATGCTGGCTGACCTCCATCTTGCTGCACTGATGCTGACGGCCTTCCTTCTTGCTGCACTGATGCTGACAGCCTTCCTTCTTGCTGCACTAATGCTGGTTGCCCTCCTTGCTGAACTGGTGCTGACTGACCTGAGCCTGGCAGTGATACTGCTATTAATGCTCCCCCTCCTCCTACAGCTGGTTGTTGCTGAATTGCAGCTCCTTGTTGCTGCTGATTTTGACTTCCTCCTCCTCCTCCATCTCCTCCTCCTTCATGATCCTCTTGTCCACCAATGCTGGCCATTGTCACCATGAACAATCCCAGTATGCACACCAAACAGAACTCTTTACGTTGAATGGATCCATACCAACTATTAGATCTAAACTCTCCTCCCTCAACTATTGAGAACTGGTAAGGAAGACTGGGTGTGCTCACGGGAGCTATAGCAAACTTAAGATGATGACTAAGAGGTGGTTGTCCTGTTAAATCAACGCAGTGCTGTATTTCTAATATGAGCCTTTTAAGGAGAGGCTTTGAGAGTGATACTGCATACACAGCACTCACTAGGACAGTATTAGGAGGAAACTGGAACTGTCCTCCTACAAGAGCAATCACTGCTGCTTCTACTGTCTCAGAGGACAGTAAGCTCTCCTTTTGTACTCCAATCCTTAGACCATATTTCTCCCAATTCATCAATTGAGGTTTGTCTCCTTGAATTAAGAACAGCTTCCTCTCTGCTACCTGGACATCACTCAGACAATCCAATTTATCTGTCAATTATACAAAATATATACAGTGAGTACACACACAATTGTATACACTCAGTCAGTCACACAATAATACTCTTACCCATTGAAGGGATCAGGTAATTAAATTGTAGTCCAATGGAACTAGTCTCTTTGATGGATTGTTCCTCTAAGGATGTGACTCTCTCCTGTAGCTGTGACTTCTCCTTCATTAGTTTGGTTGTATACAATTCATTTTCAGACACTTTAGCCCTAAGGTCTATAAATAAATAGAATATTAATAATTATTATTGATTGATGATGATACACTAACCAGTAATGATCTGTTTCTCATTCTGTGATTGTTCCTCTACTTGTGATGTCAGTTTGGCTATAACTTTGTCTTTCTCTGAAATGTCAGTTTTGAGATTTTGAATGTCATCTACACAATAAACATATTGTCTCATCTAATACATGCTGTGTGTATAGTTAACTAACCAATAATGATCTGTTTCTCCTTGAGATATTGTTCTTCCTTCTCCTCCATATCAGCTAATTTGAGTTTCAGTTTCTCATAATCTTCTACATTTAATAGAAGATTTTCTCATCAAATATTACATGAATGTACTGATGATACACTAACCAGTAATAATCTGTTTCTTCTCCTCTATTTGTGTCTTTTCTTCCAATATTTCTTCTTTATTTTCAGGAGCTTTGAGTTTCAGTTTCTCATAATCTTCTACATTAATAGAATATTCTATTATCTATATAATTATGTACTGATGATACACTAACCAGTAATAATCTGTTTCTCTTTGATCAGCTTTTCCTGTTCTTGTCTCATCTCTTCTAATACATTGCTCATAATATCATTACTATCATCACCTTTAACTGAATAATAATATAAAAGAAGAGAGTAATCAGTATATGCATAATAACACAACAGAATTTGTATAATAGTGAGTCAGTGTATCAAAGGCACTGCCTGTGATTACAAATGTGAGGAGCCTTGTGGTTTTCACAATAAAAAAAATTTTTAAATAAAATATACAAAGCAAAATATCGGACAGCTGTTATAAGCTGAAAGTCAATGCAAAGTCTGGCCATAGGTTTGGTGACCCGTGGGGACTGACAGGTACAAAGCCAGAAGATAAGGAGTCTCCAGAGTCCATACAGGCTTAGATCAATGCACAGACCAATAATCACTTGTCATTTTTTTCACAATTTTTCATTAATTTCACTACTCTCTTCCCATGTTCAAATCAATGGTTGACTAGCCTCAAGATGGCCAGGGAAGGTAAGATCAATACACAGCACATTAAATTTCTCTGTGCCTCCTGTCCTCTGTTGTATTCATTTTACTGAAGCATAGTGCTACTAGTGCTGTAGAGCATTTGCATACACCTACTCATATACATGTATAGTCGGTTTCAGTTGAGTTTGACCACTGACCCACCCTTATAACTTCTCTATTATTTATGCTAGCAACTTGAAACTTGATATAGTTGCAAAACAGGTTCTTCCGAAAATCTGTACCAATTTTGGAGTCTCTAGGTACTCTGGAAGGTTCTCAAAAGGTTCTTCCGGTCAACATCAAAGGGAGCCGCCATGATGTTTCATGACGTGAAGCTTCGTGAATATCATTCGTATCTCATTAAATATGTCAATAATCATGTTTTTATTATTTAAAAATCAAATAAAGCAAAAGGAGCACTCCAGGCCAAGATATAATTGAACAAGAAGACTTTGCACTCCAGAAAGAAGTCTCACTCAGTCTGCTGTACCTCTCTAAGCCTTTGTTATTTGTCTTCACCATTGCCGCTCAGAAACTCCGTTGAAATTTTGCATCTCTCGATTCTTTCTTCAGGTAATAGCAAGCACAAAGATCCTTCATGTCAATTGCAGGGCTAGCAGTGACCAAAATAGGGTAATAAACAAGTTACAACAAGAAGAAAGGAGCATGATGAAATTTTCAGCCATTTTATTTGCGTGTGGGTGGGGCTACACGTGACGTTTTGATGATGAAAACATCTGGTCAAACTCAACTGAAACCGACTATACATGTATGTTGATATTTGATAATACCCCTACTGCGGGATACATTGCATTTGTATGACCTTGTCACTTTGCCTTTAAGCCTAAGGCTCTCGAGCTTGGTCATATAAATGTGATGCATCCCACAGTGGGGATGTTATAATGCATATACACACACCAAAGACTGGTTCAACCAATGAACAAACCATTAGATAATGATATTCAATATTATTTGTAGCTTATAAAAATTTGCACTGCATGTCCATAAATACATTACTGCTAATGGTACCATGGAAAGCAGATCAAGGTCCCTGTACACGAATCTCATTACTTGTAATGCATGGGCAATTTGACCTACATGTACACCGTATACTCAACATTGTCTAATCCACTAGTATCATAATGTAAACCAGTACTAATACACATACTCACACTACCAACGAGACACCAAAGGTGCGTGGCCTCGCCCCTAAAGCTGTTTGGGAGGTGTTAGGCTTAGCTAGCCTAAGCCAGTATATTAAATGATATAGATCAAAAGTGACAGACTAAGCAAGTGTGAAAAGTATGATGGGACTCAAAAGTCCCAAAATTCCTATTAGCATCTCAAGATTTATCACTTATTTACTGCACTGACTCTCATTTTAAAAACATCATGGGTTTGAAAACCACAGCTTTTGTTGTGGCCACAATCTATCAAAAAATGCTATGCAAAAAATAGAAAGTGTGCTCTTGAGGCCAAGGGATTATCATAACAGCTACTTTCCTAGCTGCAGTTACACTTGCTCTTGGATGCTTGCAGAAGTGGCAAGCTCCAGGGCCAACTCCCAGCTTGGTCCTGCTTGGAGGCGTGGCAATCGGTGGCATTATTATCAATAATGCAGCAAGACCATGTGAGAGAGAAGCTTCAGGTTTTTTCTCTTCTAAGCGCTATATGATGTTATAATGGCACAAATACTGTTGCATATATAGATTGAGTGACTTAAGAGAGTTTAGGATCCTTAGACTAGCTATGGACTAGCAAACTGCTGCTACAGCACTTCACTCAGGATGAAATTCGAGTAGCTACATGTATAACTCACCAACAAGAAAGATTTTAAGAGTCCCACACAAATTAAATGAATAAATAGTCTTGATCTACTGGAAAAGAGTCTCATTTACCTCCAGAGTACTACCGTTATTGCTGGGCATTTTCTCGTGAGTTAAAAAGCTTGTACTACCTAGAGCTGCTCTCTAAACATCTCGAGGCAGTGAAGCAAAACTTTTCTTAACAGAAGAGAAGCTCTCACAGGTTTAGAGCACGCAATTGTAAGATATACATTCTCAAAGACAAAATATAGCACACAGAATGAATGATAGACAGACAAACCGAGTACCTAGTCCTCGCCTACGCAAAGCTGGGCGAGGCCAATAACCACACAATAGTACATAATAGTAATCAGTTAGTACAGTTAAAGTGTGTGTGTGTGTGTGTAGTATCCTATATACTTTGTTTATTGGCCTCAACCAGTGCCTCCTGTAGTGATACTTTGCCCTCATTAGCCACTTGTAGGTCTTGATGTAAAGATTGTATGTATCTCTGAAGCTTCATTTCCCTCTCTGTTGGATATTCTATTAGCTGATCCATCCACCATGTTCTGGTCTTGCTGTACGATTCATACTTTTCTTGATAGTTCTTACTAGTGAGATCATTACCATCCAGTACTGACTCTACTATCCACTCACCAGCTTCACTATATACTGAGAGACAATAAGATACATTATATATTTATAAATAAATGTATTCAATTT
>NW_003546926.1:30716-32646 GCF_000090795.2 Amphimedon queenslandica
AATGGTATCATTTATAGTGGTTGTAAATACACACCCACACATACAGTGGTATTGTAGTGTGTACAGTATACAAAATGAATGGAAAATGTATGTCATATTAGGAACTGAAATTTACAAATAATGTACCAGGTACATACTACATTGTATAAAAATGAGTGTGATATTATTTAACGTAATGCTCATATCCTTACATTTGATTAATATTATCTTACCTAATTCAATTATCATTATTAGTCTATTAGTATCAGTGGCATATACATGCCATGGTTTCTTCACTCCTCCAAATACTTTCATACTATACCTTTCAAATCCTCCAACAATTACTAGCCACACACAGTGTGGTGACATTGTGACTGCTGTGAGTGAGTGCTGGTATCTACCAGTAATAGATTCAGGTAGAGGAATCTGTAGATAAAGAGAAGTATACAAGTAATTACTGATACATGATGTTTATACAGTTACTTATAAAAATGAGAAATTGCATCATTTCATATGTAGATGATCGTTACATTTATTGTAATTGTAAAATCAATTCTAATCCTCACCATCAACAAACAAAATAAACATTTTATTTCACATCATGTGAAGAATAACAAAATACATGTATGTACAAATTTAACTCTCGTGTTAAAACTGTCATAGTACACACAAAATATTGTAATGTGTAATTTTTAATCAAAGTGTGGGTGGTTCTATTGTATTGTTAATGTTTCATCAGTGATAGTGTTATCTACTTTTATAGTGTCATACTGTGAACCAGTGGCATAGCTACACCTGGGCCTGCTGTGCCTGGGCCCAGGTATCAGATTCCAGGTCAAATATTATTAGACAACTGAAATATCAATGATCAATTGTTTACCAGTGATTATTGAGCACTGCTCTACAAGAGTATGACATCTTTCCTTGATTTGATTGTTTAGCAATAGTATTTTGTGAGATCTTTTACAAAAACAAGTAATCTTGTGCAAATTTTACTTATAAGCAGTCATTTTTCAGTAGTTTAATTGACCACACCCATCAAGAATGTCGTTAATAGTGTGACAATTTTTTCAGTGTGCTTCATGCACTAATTATTTTTCTTTCATGGCCTAGGCTTCAAAAAGGGTCTGGCTATGCCACTGCTGTGAACTGACATATAACATAATGCATGTAATATATAGAACATGACCCCGAGTGGTGTATCAGATATACACGAAAATGATATTCATAATCCCGAGGGCGTAGCCCGAGGGATTATGAATATCATTTGAGTGTATATCTGATACACCCACGAGGGAAAGGTCATGTTCTATATGGCTTGTATAATGAGAAGCCATTATGTTTATTGACTTGGGTGTGGTTTATAATCATGACCGACAGACCAGCACTGATTTTGCAGCAAAGAGCTCAAAGGTAGTGGTCTATACAAGAATATAACGGGATAAAAGAGCTGGATGGCTCCACTAAAGCTGCTAAAGATAGCTGATTAGCTGCTGAACACTATAAATGAATAAACACATGGTCAATCGCCATAGCAACTATCTAAACTGTTTCAATGGACATTCTTAATTTCTTATTAGCAATCGCGAAAATTAATTGTCCTACAGTATATATATATATATATATATATATATACACATATGACATATATACATATACATATGTACATGTACATAATTATGTCATATGTCATATGACATATGACATACATCAAGAGTATATAATGGAGGAGGAGAGTGTCTTACTTGCCTATACTGCATTGATGCATGAGCGCGTATCAGCTAAATGTCACAATCCGTTTTACCTCTGTATACTATTTCTATGAATTTCATGAATAAATTATTAGTCATCTGACTTGGGCGTGGTTATACTACACACGTGGTAGCATGTCGAGTAGCATGTGCAGATGTGTATGATTAGAGATGGACTACGAAGTACTGGCTGTAACAAC
>NW_003546926.1:33961-36110 GCF_000090795.2 Amphimedon queenslandica
ATATAATTCACCCACCTTATTCTCATGTTGTATGATTCAATAGGACAACAAGAAGTAGTCACAAAAAGAGTGCTCTGTCAAGCAAAGAAGCAGCTATTATATTATCATTTATAAAATAAAATCATGTAATTATAGACCTGCTAGTACCAAGATCAAAATGCATGACGCTTGAATCTTTTATAAAATAAAAAAATATAATATATATAATACAAGTTTTTGAAAGTAAGAGTAGAATAATGATAGAAATATAGTAATGATACTGATAAATAATGCTTATCACACAATAAATTGAGACTACATCGAGCCTGGTGGCCGTCCTCCAACGAGACGAGTACTTCACACCTCGACTCACACAGTGTCTCTTTGAGTTGAGGTCCACACTGAACTGATATGACAGCAGTATCTCCAGAGCGGCAGTCGAGAACGAGCATAGTAGTATCTGTGGAGTAAAGAAAACTCGAGAGAACCAAGGAGGCAAGGACAAAACGTTAAGCCAACGTAAAAATGTGCTCCATGAAAAAACGGACCATAAACGGAAGTAAACGTTTTTTTATATAGCGTTGAAACGCCCAACGGCCGTTCAACGTAAACAGAACGCGAAGTTTTTATTGGCTTGTACTGTAGATGTAGTAGTAACAGCTTAAAAACAGAAAAAACTGCCATGTTACGATTAACACACGGACAAAGTCAGCCCTTTACCCTCGCTTCATGCCTAAATGTGGTGAGGGTAACTACATGCATATGCACACACACATTAAGGTTGTTTCATGAAATAAACATGTAATTTTTAATCAAATGTGTGGGTAGTTCTATTGTATTGTTAATGTTTCATCAGTAATAGTGTTATCTACTGAACACACTAACAAATACTAATCTATCATCAATATACATCAGTACTAGTGTCATACTCTCAACTGACCTAACTATACACACACACACACATCATTACAGTACTATACACACACATACCTTCCTACAACTGTACTGACCAGTAGTGATACCATCAAATAACAAACATTCATTAACTAGTTGATCTCTCTTATCCCGTCCACCAATCACTACTAGTGTAGGTGAGGTAGAGTCACCATTGATAATAGCACTAGCATGATCACATCTCTCCATAGGCCATAGTCCCTCATTAGGTATTACTCCTGGTTTCAGTATCTCCCAGTTCTAGATACATAAACAAATATTAATAATATCAATCAGCATTGCGATCAGCATAAATATGAATAATGGGTGTGGCTATACAAATAATGAGTGTGGCTATACAAATAATGGGTGTGACCATAAATATTAGAGTTAAAAGGAAAGGAATAGGAAACCACCGTTCCCGGTAGGAAATGCTCTCCGCCTGTGCCACATTAACTCTAATCACTTTTAACAAATAATCAGTGTAAAGAAAATTTAAAAAGAAGCTATTGACAGGTTGACAGGTCCATGACAGGCCTTCTCTGAATATAAGAAGAGAAACTATTTCTTATACAATGTAGCATTTCCAGCAGTGTTGTTCTACAAGTAGCCCTTTCCTGCTTTTCAGAAAAATTACTACCAACAAGATTGTTAGAGTCATTGGAAACAGCCTTACATCAAGAAAATAAATAAATAGTTTTAACTTATCACTGTGTTGTAATGTAGATGTGAAAATACCTCTGTTACCTCTGCAATGGCAATAAATATTTGTGTAAAAAATTTCAAGGCCAAATTATATGTTGCTTTCTAGTTAAGGGTATAAAACACAAGTAATTTTGGAGTCAAAATACACCTCTGGTCTTTCAGTGATAAGCTATTTCACTTATAAAAGGTCTAGTTACCTTGCTTCTCAAGTTATTCTAATGAATATGAACTTAAATTAAAAGAGTGCAGTTGAAATCTCAGAGAAAAAGGTACAAAACAAAATTGACAGTAACAACATCTGCACTTAGCACTTGTGAACGTCATTTTCGATGGGCCAATTTGCAGTATGGTTTATACAAAGGTATCAAGGGAAAGATAAGGTCTTGAACTCTGCAAATGATCTATAATAAGAAAAGTTTTAAAATCAAACATGCTTTTACTGATGAAAAACTGCTGCAATACACCTCCAGTTTGTTTTCAAAATATTTCGCACCATCGATGTACCGGATTAGTTGCCAGGATATGCATCATA
>NW_003546926.1:37143-41416 GCF_000090795.2 Amphimedon queenslandica
CGTTGTTTGTGAGTTACAGTTGCTCAAAGTTTGTGATTTAGCCTCTTTGAGAATTTTTCAGGCGACACTGCGGAAAGCAGGAGCAACCAAACTCTCTCAGTCTCTTAAAAATCTAGAAAATTTTTCTGTGCCAACTCTTTCTTGGAATAGAGCTTCAGATGCTAAAATAAATTTCAGCTTTTCTTCTTTCTCCTACCCATGTGCCATGATTTTAGTTAGTTGTTAACCACACCCATAGCTTATTTTAATTATCATTATAACTATGCAGTCAATGATAATAATTTTTTCAAATTGCTTAAAATATCACAGTACAAGTAATACATATCACTCAAGTGAATTCCAGCAGGCGAGTCCATTGCACCATAGTGCTTCATTGTACATGTACATGTGTAAATGCTATCGTGGTTGGAAATACGAATAATTTATTTATCAGTTCATGACATTCTTCAGCAATAAAAGTTGTGTTGGAAGCCAGAGACAATAACTGCAGTCATAGGTTAAGTCAGTAGTTGTGCAGGCTTCACAAGTTCACAAGTTGTGGATGTAATGAGAATCTTGTGCAACTGTGGTATATCTCCCTTCTTAACTTTCCTTGATATATTTAGAGAGCTACACGTATAGAGACTTACATGTACACTGTACATCTTGCATAACTTTTAAGGTCAAGAATTGATAGATGACGCCATTGCATTTCACTGTGACTACAGCCACACCCATTTTCAATGAAGATTAAGATTAGGTTATACGGATAAATAGGGGCAACGTACGTGTACAAAGTTACATACATGTACTCTAATTGAACTAGTGGGCTTCGCCCAATGATGTGTACATGTAAGTACATGTATGTACATGTACGTCATCCCTATTTACCCTAATAAAAAAAATTCGACTTTTTAATAACGCATTTTAAAAGGGTAACTGAAATGGTTTTTTGAGGTACATGTACTTATTTTATTGGCTTAATATGATTGCCTGAACTTTTTAATGAAGTGTGACAATTTCCATTGTTCAAAAAAATTATTCACTGATATATAAGCTTTCAAAAATGCCCTTTTTGCTTCCTGTCATATTACTTCTTGTTGGTGAGCGTGGCTAAACGTGATGTCATTTGGTGTAGACTGGTGATTAATCCATTCCTTTATAGGGAGAAATAATGCTTTTAAGGCGGATTTAAAATATTACACTAGGCCAACGTACAGTCAATTTTTAATCAAAAGCGTGGGTGATTTGACCTATTTTCACGCATGTTTTATGCTAAATTTAAACCAAATTTTAACTCCTGTGTCAACGTAATGTCAAGACTAGTGTAATATTGTAAATCTGCCTTTAGGCTATGTTTACACAGCAAATAAAAATGATGCAATCAGTATAGTTTTGTGCCTGTTTTATGCTTCTGTTTACACTGAAACAAATGAAAACATGATAGAATCTTAATAAAACTCTATGGAAATGAAATACCTTAAGCCTACTATTTTTAGCGTCTACTAAATTAGCGAGAGAGCTTTAAACCGCTAAATTAAATAGACACCAAAATAATTATTATTCATTATAATGGTTATTATTTATAGTTAATTTGGTTAAAAATGCTAAAATTAGTAATGCTAAACATGACTTTTGCTGATTTTGCTAAAATTAGTAGACGCAAATAATAGTAGGCTTAAGGTACATGTACATGTACATGTAGGTGTTCAACTAAAAGGTTGCTACATGCATGTAAACTCAAAGGTTGCTATGAAAACGTAGCCTAGTCACCAATTTAAAGATTACTAAGATCATTAGCTTTCATTATTCTAAGCATGCAACTGCAAAGAAAAGACTTAAACTAGCAAACAAGAAGATTTGAAGATTGATTTGAAGTTTGTAAACAGAAGCATAAGGTGGATTTACAATATGACATTAGGACAGCGTACCATTAATTTTTAATCAAAAGCGTGGGTGATTTGACTTTTTGATGCATGCTTTCTGCTGGATTAGAACCAGATTCTATTCCAACGTCAACGTAATGTCAGGACTAGCATAATATTATAAATCCGCCTAAACTATGAAACATTTTGTTGCTGTGTAAACATAGCCTAAAGGCAGATTTACAATATTATGCTAGTCTTGACATTACGTTGACACAGGAGTTAAATTTGGTTTAACTTTAGTGTACAACATGCGTGAAACTAGGTCAAATCGCCCACGCTTTTGATTAAAAATTGACTGTATGTTGGCCTAGCGTAATATTGTAAATCCACCTTAAAAGCATTATTTCCCCCTATAAAGGAATGGATTAATCACCAGTCTACACCAAATGATGTCACAATTAGCCATGCCTACCAACAGGAAGTAATATGGCAGGAAGCAAAAAGGGCATTTTGAAAGCTCATATCTCAGTAAATAATTTTTTTGAACAATGGGAGTAGTCACACTTCTTTAAAAAGTTCAGGCAATCATATTAAGCCAATAAAATAAATACTTAAAAAAAACCATTTCAGTACCCTTTAATCTTTATTGTAGTGCTGGGCAATGATGCCGAAATTCACAATATTTAATTGATATAATCAAGAAGTGGATAAGGAGGAGGGGAGAGTGTCTAACTGCCCTATGCTGCTAGTGATATGTGCGCGTAGAAGTCTTTCACAGTTTGTTTAGCACCTTCTTTGACCTGTTTAAACATCAACAGCCATGATAGTAAATGGGTGTGTTTTTAATAACCTATATGGTGCACCCACACGTGTAGTCACGATGTTTCAAGAGGAAGAGTCAGAACTACAGCACAATCCAGATGATCATGACTGTTACAACAGATTGAGACCATCTAATCTTGATGAGCGCCATGCCACTACACCTAAGCGCCCTAAAGCATCAAGAAAGAGGACATGGAGCCAAGAGACATGGAGCCAAGAGTCAGAAGCCTCTGCTCCAGTGAACTCAGATCTGTAATACTTCGTTTTTAAGATCAACAGCAGTTAACAGCCTGTCTCAAAAGTACATGTACCACATATTCTTTCACTTCTATTATTATCCTTACTCTTGATGTTGTGGGTCCCAAGGGACCAGACTAAAGGAGGATGATCATTGATCAAGAGCTTTTCATGTGTCAATAACAAACATGGTTTGTGTGCTTGTAAACTACAAATCTCTTCAGAGTGGTACAAAGTGACTGGTACAACAAGGTGAGGTCAAATTCTGCTTCCAAGGTCTCTGGTCCAGGCTCTTGCTGCTCAGTTCAGCAGCCATTTTTATATTACAGTTAACTTAAGTACACGCCCAACTATGGCTTCAGTGCAGTTATCACTTATTGTGCTAAATAAGGTATGCGGGAATGTACAAATAATAACCATGAAACTTCTACGCGCACATATCACTAGCAGCATAGGGCAGTTAGACACTCTCCCCTCCTCCTTATCCACTCTTGATATAATGCAGTATTGATACTTACAATGTACATGTATCAATATGAAAAAAATCAAAGGGAAATAGCGATAACGTGACCATGCCCACAAAATGGTTAAATAATCTTAGTAATGATTAATTAAAAGATCTTGAAAATTACTAAACTATATTTTTTTGGAAAGCAGATGAAGTAGCTGAAGTACATGTACATGTATATCAAGTCAAAAAAAGGTTATATAATGCTTTTTAATAATAATCGCAAATTACCACTATTCTGCCATCTTGTACCATAGTAAAATGATTTTCAAGGAATTTAATTTTGCAAATCTTCAAAAATCCACGAAATTCATGAAATTTGTGATCCTTGAAATACAATGTAAACCCGCTATACGGTTATATTAAAGTTAATGGGTGTGGCTTGATAACTAATCAATAATAGATATCGATATCTTCATTTTTGGACCAATATTGTGTCATATCATATCATTTCATAATTTTCAATATCACCCAACACCATTTTATTGAAAATAAAATGGCAGCTATCAAATGGGTTGCTTGCTAGTCACTGAAGTCAGCAAGATTAAGACTGCACTGCTGTCCAAATGCAGCAAGGAAAAGGCAAGAAAGGTTAAGAAAGCAGATATACAATTGTAAATGAGTCTGATCAAGTTTGCAGTGACTGCTTTGTGTAGTCATTGCAGTGACTGCTTCTAGTGCTTGCTAAAGCTATAAGCAAGGTGACTTTAATGCTACAGAGATTTCAAAGGTACATATAGATCAAGAATTACAGTCAAGTTCTGAGCAATATCTATTGTATGTACATTGTTTTGCTTGCTTAGGCTCGCCCCTAGACAAATGTTTTACATTCGTCTAGTTACTATAATTTATGCATGTA
>NW_003546926.1:41804-46094 GCF_000090795.2 Amphimedon queenslandica
AACATAAAAGTACTGTTACAGGCACAATTCTAAGTACTTATGTAATAAATTACCAATCCATTTTCCGATTCCATCTGTGAATCTACATTATCACCATCACCATCACCATAATCATCATCATCATCACCTACACATAAAGACATCAATAATAAATGGGAGTGCAGTTCCTTTCATTTTCTTACCAATATGAGTTCGTTTGTTTTTTCGCTGTTTTGGCAAGTGTGCCATATTAATATGCAGTAGCAGAAGTTTAGCTATGGAGAGAAGAGTAAATTTACAACAATAAAATTTAAAGCACAGGTGAAAAAATGGCCACACAAAATATTATGTTAGAAAAAATAATAATAAAGCCATGGTTCTTTTGACAATATTCTTCATGCAATGCTGTAGGATATCTAGCCAAATAGATTTGCAAGTTTTCCCTTATTTTGCTGACGAATTGTATTTAATGTTTCTTTTTAATTACTTGCTTCCTTTTTTCATCTAGTTCTTTTTTATATGACTGTGTGGATAGTCTTGGCATCACTAGGCTTAAAACTGATTTACACTTGAATGGTAAGGTCCTAGAAGTGCTGTGTAAACCAATTGTCAGATTTAAGTTAAACAAAAAGGTGCACTATAAAACTATTAAAAGATCATCTTCCATCAATCACAGTATAAAAGGAGGTGCCCTGGCAACCGGATTTTATAAGATTTGAAAATAAAAAATGGCCCCCTACTTATCATGGCTCAATCACTAGCACAATGCATCATGAAAACATTCAAAATAGCAATGCGAGAGAGTTAGCCTACAAGCACATGTAGAAAGCATGGCAAGAAGAGAAATGGTATAATTGCCTTGAAGTAATAATTTTACATAATCTAATATCTATTTTAAATATTCTGAAAATCTGTCCAACAGCCTAACAGAAACAGTCAATGATGCTGCCAGGCAGGCTATAAGTGATAGTGGCAAGGGTATAGCCCTCACTGCTTCACAGGAAACAAGCCCAGGAACAAGGACTAGATGGCACTGACTACCAATGATTATCGGCCACCATCATCAAGTAGTGTTTCCAGCAACAGACCCCCACTTTGTGATCTAGTATTGGTAGCAGTTGCAACATTCAACAAGTCCACTTGAAGAAATAAATATAGAAAATATATTATTATATAGGCGGTAGCCTATATGTAGGATTGAGGTTGATTTTTCAAGATGGCGGCCGTTTTTGTGATTTTCAAACACTTATAACTCTTTTATCTTACGTTACACAGCCTTATAAATGGCTTAGATGAGCTCTCCTTCACTGAGCGATTCTCCTGGTACCTTTAAAGTGGACTGTAATGTAGTGGGATCATTTCTGGAGAATAGGCCCAAATTCAAATTTCTGGCAAAATTCTTCAGACTTTTTCTTCTTCTTTCATCTTCTTCTATCAACACAGAAATCTTTTAAGCCAGGGAACCGCTTGAGTTGGCTTTTACATCATTCCTTTGTGCTTGAGTCAAGGACTGGACATGTGGCTTCAAAAAGAAGCAAAGACAGAGAACAATGGAAGACAAATTCCAGCTGCAGCACCGTGTGGGTTTGTGGTTTGATGCCATTTTAATTTATGCCCACGTGATTAGCATGAATATGATTAACTAGTCCATAGATACCTTAAGGAGACAATTGTTTGCGGGTATTTAATTTAGCGAATTTTAGCGATTTTTAAAAAATCGCTAACTTAAGTCCGCGCTAATTTTAATTTCTTCATTTAAAGTGGGTGTGGTCACAATGAATAAAATGGCGGCCGTCAGCAAGCCTGAGCTTATTTGCAGCAAACTGAGCAAAGGATCAGCAAGATAATACTAAACTGCTGTCCAAAGACTTCTCTAGCAGTTAGCCTAGGTTAACAAAGCAGATGACAGTCTTCTTCGTTCCGTGACTGTTTCTAACTGTAAGCAAGACTACTTTACATGTTAATGGCTGCAGAGTCAGTGATGAAGCAATTTAAGCAAGATTAATGCAACAAGATCTACTGTATTAGTGTATTTAGACTTGTGCAATTGCTTTGCTTGCTCATACATGTAGATCACAGCACATAATCTGTAGCTTGCTTCATAGGCGTAGGAATGGGGGGGGGGGGCCTGGGGGGGCTNAAGCCCCCCAACTTTTCAGCAAGTAGGGCTTAGCCCCCCCATGTTCACATGCTAAGTCATGCTTTTGAATGTTGAGCCCAACTTTTGAATCATTCCTACGCCTATGTGCTTAGGCTTGCCCCTTTCATTCTTCTAAAAGTTATTAATATCAAATGATCAAAAACGCTAAATTAAGTATCAGCCAAATGTTAGTTTCATGAAAATCGCTAAAATAAGTACACGCTAATAATTGTCTCCTCAAGGTAATAGAGTACATAGGGATTGGAAACGGGCCGTAGCAACAGGAAAATGCTAGTTGATAGTACCGTAAATAATTTTTCTAATTACTCGTATGTAAAATTAAAATGGCTGAAAGTTGAAAAAGGTAAGCAAACTTCTCAGGTGGTTTTTTGTTGCATAAAGTCTTTTTTGTACAGGTAACCCTTCAATAATGTTGAGAGACACTCTTCCTGTTTGCCCAAGCTGTCTGCTGTAGCAATGTATCTGTTTGCAGTTTAAATTCAGTGTTTTATGAATTAGCAATCATTATTGATCACATTTACTATATTTAGTTCTATATTTTGATTTGTACAACCTATTGAATAGAAATGGTGTCGGCGACCTCCGGTGTGTTCTAAGCAATACGATGGTGTGATATTTAATGTCACAGACCCTTTGGTTTTTATGTTAAGGGTACAAAACAAACCTCTCAAACTAATCAGTAAATCTATTGTTACAGAAAGATGCAATCATATTTCCAAACGAAACATAGTGGGCGACCTCCACATTATGGATCTCTATTGAGTGGTTGAATAAGTTATTGTCTTCTGTCTAACCACCCGGTTCGTACACTTTTCTCGTCACAATAGATAGGAAAAGTTCGGAACCCTCCCATCACACATGACTGTAAAAGTTCCGGTTATTAATGGTTATACATAATATTTTAACCCCTTAGATTTATTACTAACTTGACTACGTTATCTATCTACGGTTTATTAACTTTTCATTGCTGGTTAGGGCGGAGCTTTAAGCGGGGTTAACCACACCTACTCAGCCTATTTAAGCCTCGGTCAAGGCCACGGTAGACAGCGTGTTTGCAGTCATTTGAGCTAAAGCATTTCAAGCCAGTCTTGCAGTCTTATGTGCAGTCTTCTGTCTCTGAGCCTTCTAGCAAGTCTTTCTGTTCTTTCTGTTCTGAGGATGGCATCTGTTCATGGGACTACTAGTAGCAGTACTGGTGCTGGGACGTCGACAACCGTGATCTCTTCCACGGCAGTTGGCGTGGGCAGTGCTGGCTCAGCTACTGGATCTTCTTCCACTAGTACTCCAGTCTCCAGCCATTCCTCACGGCCGATCACTACCAGCAGCACGAGCTCCGAGGCTCTCTCAGGACCAGAAGCCCTCATTCGGGTTTTGAACGCTGCTGTAGAGTCTGGGATAGAGAGAGGAATTGATCAAGCTCTCCGTCTCGCCTCCCGTCCCCCTGGAGCTGGCGGGCCACCACTGCCTCCCTCGTCTGATGGTTCACGGCCGCCCGGCTCTACAGCTCATTCTCTCCCAGCCATTCCACCCCTATCAGGTATGTAGTTTTGATATTGCTGGCTCATCTGCCTTCCATTGCATTGATTGCTCCAGCATTGCATAAATTACATTGATACAATTGTGTTGCTTATAGGCCAATTACATTTTCACACCTTTATTATTGTGTAAGCTTTATACCACAGACACCTTCCCACCTCCCCTGCAGGGGGGGACTTGCAAAAAATGCATTTCTGAGCAGGCTATATGCTATTGGCCACCCACAGCAGGTGGGTCCAGGGCCTCATCTTCCCTCTCCTTCTGTATTCTTACTTTTACCTTCTCTTCCCCCTCTACTCTCTCCTCTCTCACTTGATCCCTTCCTCTCCCCCTGTCCTCTTCTTTTCTCCTCCCAATTCTCTGCCTACCTTCGTGCAGATGCAAGCTCATCCAAGGTCAGCTCAGCAGTGACCAGTGAGGTGGGGCACAGCCTCCCAGCCTCATTGTCATCCGCAGCAGACACGACCCACTCGCTGCCCTTATTCTCAATGGCTAGCACCCTGAATTGGGACCCTCTAAGCCTGTGGTCGCACCATGCAGCACTACCCACAGCTAAGACAGCAGCAATATCACTAGCCACATCTCTTCCCACCATCCCCGGCAAGGTGGTCGAG
>NW_003546927.1:0-16179 GCF_000090795.2 Amphimedon queenslandica
CTATTATTAGTATTTTATTAATTATTTAGATTTAATATTTTGTAGCTAGAAATCAATGCTAACTTATGTTGTGACTACGTTTTTCATATGTGTATGTGATACTGTTTGCAAATTGCAACATGAGAAGAGAATGGAATATAGCTTAGACAATCCTTGGGGACGATCTTTATACTCTCATACAAATGCTGATTATATACCAACAGTAGGTACACAAAAATAGCATTCTTCAGCTCCAATACTGTATAGCTGGTGATTTCAGAGGAGCAAATTTTTGGCAAATTGCTCCACTTTGGTGATTGGCAAGTTTTAATTTGGCAAATTTCTGGCCATGTGCCATTGAACAAACGCATAATGCAATTTTTTATTTTAGCAAATGGGCTTCAAAAACATCTAATTTTCTATCCTCCAAAACTACCAGATTTTCTGATAAATATTGATATACTTATGCTATGTAGAAAGTTTGAGCTGATTCTGACTTAAAATTTTTTGTGAGCTCTAACAATATTGATAGTGGAATTTACAGTACACTTGCTTGTAACTGCTAAAATCATTTGTAACAAAATTTGGTCGAAGACCTTGTACTATAGTATATGGTCTTTAGTGAAATTTTGGGCAACTCTAAAAATTCAAATTTTGATTAGAATCAAGTCAAAATTTGCATGTATACAACATACATGTAGAAAAAGTAATGAAAGTAGAGATCTCCTTTCTAGTGAAATGTATTACAGGAGTATGTAAGGTAAGAATATTAATATTTGCATAGGCTAAGTGAATTAAATTAAAGGGTAACTTCAGTGCATTTTTGAGATATTTTTTTTATTTGCTTAATATGATTGCCTGACCATACTAATGATGTGTTCCAACTCCCATCGTCTGAAAAAAAAATTATTCACTGAGATATGAGCCTTCAAAAATGTCCATTTTTCCTTCCTGCCACGTTACTTCCTGTCGATGGGTGTGGCTAAACGTGACGTCGCTAGAGAGATAGCTGCAGATAACTCCATTCCTTTATAGGGGGAAATAATCCTTTATTCTCATGCCTTGAAATGTAGTAGCACCATTTTAAAAATTAGGACCATTAGCTTTCATTATTCTAAGCATAAAACTGCAAGAAAAGTACACAAAATAGCTAACAAGAAGGTTTACCAAAGTGTGGTATTATGACTTTTTCTTGCAGTTCCATGCTTAGAATAATGAAAGCTAATGATTCTAATCTTTAAATTAGTGCTATTACATTACAAGCCATGAGAATAAAGCATTATTTCCCCCTATAAAGGAATGGAGTTATCTGCAGCTATATAAAGGAGAAATAAAGAATGTTTACTGTAATATGGAGGAGCTGTGTGGTTTAGGAGGAGGATGGACAAGACTAGCATATCTGGATATGACTGACTCTACACAGAACTGTCCTCCTGGGTTTTAGACTGTACCAGTCAGGAGGAGTTAAAGTTTGTGGTAGAGCAACATTATATGGAGGCACTTGTACATCAGTTCAGTTTCCATTTAATGGTATTAGTTACTCTCAAGTGTGTGGTAAAGTAGTGGGATATCAATATGGATCACCTAATGCAGTTTATCCAGGCAATTACCAAGGTTGGACATATGGTAGTGTCATTAAACCAACTCACAACGATATTAATTCTTATTATGCTGATGGTGTTAGTATCACTCATGGGTCTCCTCGTCACCATGTCTGGACACTAATGGCTGGAACATTTAAATCCAGTAATTCTAGTTACAGTGGTGATGGCAGTTTTAATTGTCTTTGTTCTCAAGGTAGCCTTCAGAACTCAACTCTTCAGTCTTTCATTGGCAATGACTACTTCTGTGAATCTGGTAATCCTTCTACTGATGGTACATGGCAGCACATATTCTATACATCTGATCCATTGTGGGATGGTAAAGGATGTGGTAGTCTTGAAGGTGATTGTTGTGCAGCTCCTGGTCTTCCATGGTTCAATAAGGTACTAAACACTACCACTACTGACTACCTTGAGCTGAGGGTATGTGCTGATCAAGGAACATTCAATGAAGATGTTCCTGTTACCTTTTATGAACTATATGTTAAATGATTTACACCAAAATTTGTTGTTGATTGAACATTAGTATTAAGAGTAGTATAACCCCCACACAATGTTACAGTGACAATAACACAATTTTAATAATAATAATGATTGCCAAGTTCACAAACACAATAATCATGATATCACTACTAGTTTACTACTATGATTGGCAGCAAGAGGTTGGCTAGCACATAATGTTTATTCACATGCATTGGATGTACAAATAAAGTAGGTATGAAAGTTGGAATTAGAAGCAGCCAGGATGAGGGTCAAATGTAAATTGCAACTGCACCATCTAACTATATTATTAATTACAGTGTGGGACAGTGGGAGGGTGGGTAATTACTAGTGACCTGTTTATTAATGAGCATGTAACCTACATTAATTGGGGCAAGCCTGAGCAAGCCCCACATAAAGGAGACAAGTATGTTTGTCTGTCTGTAAACGTACATCACCCCTATTTATGAGTAATAGGTAGATGCTACGCATTTAGAATGCTATATAAATTCAGTTTTCAATAAATTTTCATTAAAACTGGGAGTAGCCGCAAGAAAATAAAATGGCAACCAATAAATATTCAATGGTGACAATAATCAAAACACAGCAAAGTGAAATTGTATTGTAGTATCTGTTGTAAATATTTACCACAGAAATGTAGGAAATTATTATAATAATTTCCTACAATTCCATGGTAAATATTACAACAGATACTACAATGCAATTTCACTTCGCTGTGTTCGTGTTGGATTTGCAGTTAGGAAGCTAGAATGTATTAATAGTAGCGCATGGGAGCTCAGTTTCCTATATAAGTTAACTATTCAAACCAGCTATAACAGAAATACAATGAAGCCTGTGCTATTCTGTACTATTGTGCTAAATCTGCTAATAATCAGTTCAGCCTCAGTACCTCTACAATCCTGTTCTAATGGGGATAGAATATCATCTTGCAAGGAAATAAAGAAGTATTGGCCAAACAGTTCTTCAAAGAACTACAATATTTTATATGAAGGAGAAATAAAGAATGTTTACTGTAATATGGAGGAGTTGTGTGGCTCAGGAGGAGGATGGACAAGACTAGCATATCTGGATATGACTGACTCTACACAGAACTGTCCTCCTGGGTTTAGACTGTACCAGTCAGGAGGAGTTAGAGCTTGCGGTAGACTAATATCAAGTGGAGGCAGTTGTACATCAGTTCAGTTTCCATCTAATGGTATCAGTTACTCTCAAGTGTGTGGTAGAGTAGTGGGATATCAGTGGGGATCACCTGATGCAGCTTATCCAGGCAGATACCAAGGTGAGACACCTGGTGATGTCATTGTTCCTTCTCACAATGATATGAATTCTTATTATGCTGATGGTGTTAGCATCACTCGTGGGCCTCCTCGTCAACATGTCTGGACACTAATGGCTGGACTACTTGAATCTAGTAACTTTACTTTATTCAATGATGGTCGGTATCTTTGTCCTTGTTCACAAGGTAGTCCTCAAAACTCAACTCTTCAGTATTTCATTGATAATGACTACTTCTGTGAATCTGGTAATTCTGATGCTAACAGATTTTTTCGAAGAATACTTTATACATCTGATCCATTGTGGGATGGTAAAGGATGTGGTAGTCTTGAAGGTGTTTGTTGTGCAGCTCCTGGTCTTCCATGGTTCAATAAGATACTAAACACTACCACTACTGACTACCTTGAGCTGAGGGTGTGTGCTGATCAAGAAACTCGAGATGAAGATGTTCCTGTTAGCTATTATGAGCTGTATGTCAAATGAAGAGGATATACTTTCAACATTTCCATACATGTAATATTGTGTGCGGTAGTGAATCATTGTGTTTCCTTATTGTTGCCAGGAGCCCATGAAAGCGAGGGTTGGAGTGCGAAACTCCCATGCATTTGATTGAAATAACTGCAAAATCTTATGCCTCCATATCTTAATGTTGTTACTATTAATAGTATCAAAACACGCCTTTAAAACCACACCCACAACAATAAATAGATGCTACTCTAGAAATTAACACAAAATGTTTGAGTGAAACGTGATAGGAGATAAAAGAATACATGGCCTGTTTGTGTTATTGACAATAAAAAAATCATGAATAAACTATACACTATTCCCTGTGCAATTGATACACTCCCTGCACACTGTAGGCAAGACTAAAAAATGAAGAAACACAGTGCTACCACTGCTGCTATTGTTCTATTCCTCTTCATACAAGTAGCCAATGGAAGGCAGCTCCTCCTGGCTCTAGAAGATGAATTCAACACCTTCAACCTGAGCCTATGGAAGCATGAGATTACACTATCAGGAGGTGGTAACTGGGAGTTCCAAGCCTACCTCAACAACCGCTCAAACAGCTATGTGAGAGATGGGATACTCTACTTGAAGCCCACACTTTTGGAGGATCAGATTGGGTTAGCTAATGTTAAAGGACAACCTAATGGGTTTACTTTCAACATTTGGGGAGGAGCACCTGCTGATCTATGTACACAGAATCAATTCTATGGATGTGAACGTGTGGCAGGCCCAGCTAATGAATGGAGATACTTGAATCCGATCAAGTCTGCTAGAGTAAGGACAGCAGAAAGCTTTAATTTCAAATATGGGAAAGTCGAAGTAAAGGCCAAGCTTCCAATAGGTGATTGGTTGTGGCCAGCTATATGGATGTTACCCACTCACCAGCAGTATGGGATATGGCCTTCAAGTGGAGAGATAGACATCATGGAATCAAGGGGCAATAGTGTGGAGGATTACCCTTTTGGAGGCTATGAGAGTTTCGGATCAACCCTTCACTGGGGAATTGACTACCTCCACAATTACTTTGATCAGACCCACGTTACTGTAACACCAGCCGCAAACTTGACTGAAGAGTTCCATGTGTACGGCCTTATATGGAACGAGACATACATTGGTACTTATTTCGATGATGAGTCCAATATTGTTCTACACGTACCAATAAACCAGTCATTCTGGTCTAGGACCGGCCTAGAGTCTCCACCTTGGGACAATCCTTGGAAGGACACAGAGATGAATGCTCCCTTTAATCAAGAGTACTACCTCATTATGAATTTAGCTGTGGGCGGAGTCACTGGGTTCTTTCCTGACGCACCCAATAAGCCGTGGCAAAATGGCCACTCTCATGTAGCGAATCAGTTTTACGATGCTAAGGATGATTGGTATCCTACTTGGGACGATGAGAACAGTGCACTTCAGATTGACTCAGTAAGAGTGTGGACATACGATGATAGTCCTCCTGAGTCTTCTGCTGGGATGATGATCTCTGCCTCTACTGCTCTTCTCATCATTCTGACTGCATTGGTCCTCCTCTTTGCTGCTAACTAACATTACAAATGTACATGCTTTTCTATTTAAAATAATGCTTTTTATTGTAGACTTGCTGACTCCTGCTGCTATTACCAATGCTATCTTTTCTTTTTTATAATGCTGCTTCACACATTATTTATTTTTGCCAGTTATAGGACTACAATGTAATTTTAGACTAATACTATTGTTTCAGTAGATCAAATTCATTATGCAAATATCGTGTTGGTCTTAACAATATTCATAGTGAAACACTACACCAGCAACTGCTGACACGCATAGATACAAGTAAACACATGAAAATATTAAAACAAATGAATCAAATTACATGTACATGTAGTCTACAAGAGACCACACATTTACTGCAACTACTATAACTCCTTCTACTCTTCTAATTACTACTTGCTAAGGATGGGAAATCCTTCTTGCTCTATTTTGATCAGGATCAGCTCAAACATTCTACACATTACAAAGCTACTGTATGCATGTGTAATGGGTATACATGTACATGGATGTATACCACAGGATGCATATGTTATAAAAATGGAGACTTCTCTCCTAACCATTTTTGGTAAAATGTGGATTTCTTTTATGACCTTTGAAATTGATTCACTATATTAGTAGTACTACAACACTACATGTAGTATTATGTACATGTACATGTACATATGTATGATTACTGAACTCACTGATACAGTTAGTTTTCTTCTCCCAGTGTCAGCTTGTTTCAGTAAAGAAGTCAATTGTAGAAAAGTAACCTAATGGAACAAAACATTAATACCATAACCATACAGACGGAATATAATGTACACTGTACATGTACAATGTAGATACCGTACAGCTGGTTAATTTTGCGGAGAAAAATTTTGCGAATCGTTAAAAATAACCTGGTTTGCGGATTAAATATTTGCGGTTTTGACAGTTATTGTAGCATTATCTACTGTGGTCATGCATGAATTCATTATTTTGCGGATTTAAATTTTGCGTTTTAAATGGAATCGCAAACTCGCAAAATTTAATTCCCCGCAAATATTTCCAGCTATACGGTAGTCGCAGAGAATTAAGGTTTGAAAATCAGGTAACAGGCGGGCAACTACCACTATAAATTAAATCTGCCATTATGCCTTATTCTTCACATGTTCAATGACATATACATGTACATGTAACTGCTCACCATATGCATGCACATGTAAAATCTGCCAATTTTAAATTGTCTTACAAATATCTCACTGATACTCTGTACAGTAAATCTAAAATGGGTACAGGTATCTCCCCTACCTTTCCCTTGTCCTGACTGATGACAAGGTGATTGTGACGTGGTGACACAAGAGTAGCAAGAGCACAGCGTCTAATGACCCTAATACCTCCTCCAGTCCCTGTACCTCCTCCATTGTTCAGTAACTGCTTCAGGAGTTGACCTTGTTCCCCGGACATTGTTAGCTTTATATTGTCCAGTGCATTCTCTTGACAGGACACAACGTTAAACTAAAATAGAAAAATATAAAACATGTAACAAATAATATTAATATTGTATACTAACATACAGTGCATTCTTTATAGACTGTAGTGTAATTCTCTATTGTAACTTCATACTACATGTACATTTGCATATTGTATTGAAATTAATTTTCATGGATTTTATAATTTTTTTTGCAATTTTAAGACTTGGAATTTTTGTACTTACAGCCATCATTGCTCTACCTACATGTATATACACGTACATTTGTATTACATGTACATGTACAATAGTACATGGATCCACTCACCAGTATATTATCGACATGCTCTATCCTTTTACTGCTAGTGTGGAGCTCATTAATGGCAGCCTCAACCACAGAGGAACTTCCCATTGATAGAGAGGAGGCAGTAGTGAGGACTGGAGGGAGCAATAGAGACAATAGATCAAGACAGCAACTGGGCACAGACCAATTCACCTACAATTTAGATAAAATAAATACACAGTTAGTTATGCGTACATTGCATACATACAATGTAAGTTATAGTCCAAAATGTAGCAAACTAGGAAAATTTTTTAATTTGTTAATTATTTCTGATGCTCATAACTCAACAACAAACAAGTCAGGAAAAATTAGGGTGACTAATTTGGACCCAATTTTAAGAAAAGCTTACATGTATGCCTACATGTACATACATTGTATGTATATGCTTTATGCTTTTTCAGACAAAGCAAAACTCAAAAATTCTTAATTGAAATCGGTTTTATCTTTCTACATGTACATATACATGTACAGCATCAAAAATTCTAACTTATATATTTCAGATGCCTACTCTACATAATAATTACAAAATGTACTTACGAAATATTCATGAAGCTGTTCTTTATAAGTTTCCACTTGATTGACAAGTTTATTAACAAATGAAGTAGGGAAGTAAGAGTGTCCAGGACTCTGTCTCTTAACATCAGTTGGTTTCTTAGTATCAATCAGTGTCACACCACCTATTGAGGCCTTCTTTGTACTTGATCTATTAACAATAAAATAAAATAATAATTACATTGTACATGTACATGTATGTACATGAAAATTTATAAAAATCCTAATATTCAAATAAACACTGTACACATGTAAATATTCATAAATCAATCATCATAATGTACATGTACATGTACATGCATGTGCATCATGTTAAATAAATTTGTACATGTACATTGGTATAATCCTAAAAATTAACTACTTTCTCAGATCAATTTTCATAAATTTTGCAGTAAATTTCATCATACATAATACATGTCTTTACAGCTTCAAATTTTGTGGTCTTATGCAATATGCATAAGTAGAAAGTCAAAATAAATTGCCTACAAATTCTTCATGAAATATGTACATGTACAGCAGCTAAACCATCTCTCTCTCCCTCTCTCCCTCTCACTTTGTTCCCTTCTTCTTCCTCTTGTGTCTTCCCCCGGTGTGTTTGGGTGCTATGGAGTGGCCGGTGGGTTCTCCAAATGACGAGTCATTGTCCTCTGACTTGCGTCTTCTTTTCACCAGAGCCTGTAAAGTGGGTGTAGTTACATTATATAACGGTATTATATTATTGTCCTACTTTACAGCTCCCGTCTTCTTTGGCTCCACAGTCACAGAAAAATGAGCCAAGCTTTGAGTAGGTGACATCATGACCCTAAGCAACATAATGAAAGCAATGATAAATACATATACATGTAAATAATATTAAGTGATAGGTATACATTGTATATGTACAAATGAATTTTCAAGGTATTCAAGGTAATAGGTACACGTACTGTACATGTAATGTATGCAATTTTCAAGGTGCTAAATTTTGTGGAAATCAATTTTTACATTTTAGTTCTGCGAGCTAATCTGTTAAAGATTGTAATACATGTACGTGTATCTTGGCTCAAAAATTGTAAAATTGTAAATCCAAATGATGTGACAATTTTTATACATGAACAATTACCTTAAGCCTACTATTATTTGCGTCTACTAATTTTAGTGAAATCAGCAAAAGTCATGTTTAGCGTTACTAATTTTAGCGTTTTTAACCAAATTAACTATAAATAATAACCATTATAATGAATAATTATTATTTTGGCGTCTATTTAATTTAGCGGTTTAAAGCTCACTCGCTAATATAGCTAAATTTAGTAGACGCTAAAAATAGTAGGCTTAAGGTAATCATTATCTACTTGCTGCCATACAAGTAGATAATAGTAGATAATCATTATCTACTCAATGCATTCAGCTTAACAAGTTGGACACTGTAAAGATTGTGGGACTTATATTGACTAAAATATACGTATCTATACTTGGAGATTCTTAGTATCAGGCGTTTATTCAAGCCCGGCCTTTATTTGAACATTTACGGTACTTACTGCCCTACCCTAACTCACCTTATGGCAGACTTTAACACAGATGCTACAGCAGCCAGTCCCATCAGTTAGTTTGCAGGTGTGGCAGTGATACCAGTGCTGGTTCTTGAAGTCTCTCTTAGTCTCTGTGAACGTACACAGCTTCTCATTGAGACCCTCCTCTTCCTAATATGGCAATTATCATGTAACAAGGTCGTGTACATGTACATGTAACTTACGGAGCATTCGTTTTCTTCTTCATCAAGTAAGGCAGAGTCATCCTCTTCCTCTTCGATCTATAGTCGTCATGGTAACAGTCATGTGAGGATCATGTGACTTACCAGTATTGTGTAATCATCTTCGGCAGCTAGAGCTCTTCTCTCGGTACATGCCTCCCTATTAATTAATTATTCATAGTGGGTGTGGTTGGGGTTAATTACTTGTTAGTGAGTAGTTGTGCTGCTGAGGACAGGCTGGACACATAGTTGAGTACTGTGTACAATGGCAACAATATCTAACAAGGAAATGTAATAAAATAATAGGACATAGATATGTACACACATGTACATACACATATGTACATTTACATACACATATGTACATTTGTACATACGTGTACATGTACAATGTACATGTAAATTAATTTAGGCTATGCACAATCTACACTTAAAAATTTCACAAGAAAATTGAATTATAGGAATTTAATTTTTTGTGAAGGAGCAAAAGTCCAAATTTGTAATAATTCCCAAAACATGTACATGGACATGCTGCAATACATGTACATGCATATGTTGCTGCTCTTACTTCATTATTATTCTTCCATTCAGTACTGTTGTTCTTAACCAAATCAAAACTAAAAAGAGAAAGAGAGAGAGGGAGAGAGAGAGACATAAAATACAAACAATATTAATAAGATACAGTTACCATAATGGTAGCCAGTCAGAGGCAGCTCTAACTAGTTCAAGATGTCCTTTCTGTGATCTGTTCCCAGCCAGGAGGACACAAGATTGAAAGTAATCCTTGAATATCGTGTACTGCTTTCCTTCCAAGTGATGGAGTGTCTTAATGAGGTCCTTACCAATTGGAATCAAATTGATTAAGAGGACTTGAGAGAGATGAGAGGAAATACAGCTAGCGGAGAGATAAGAGATTAATAAAAATACATGTACACATGCAAGTATGAACATATATAAAACCAACCATGCATAATAAAACATGGCCAAATAATTTAAGCCTACATGTACATGTACAAATTATTCAAAATTTCCAGCTGTATGTATGGCGATACAAAAAATGGCAAAAAATTAGCAAATTGTAAACTTCAAATGATCAAAAAATAGTGCCTAAAATACAAAGGTACATGTAGATGTGTACATACATGTACATGTATCTTAAATACACTGTATCTTGCACATGTATACATGTACATGTATTATATCTTGCTATACAATACATTACAGTACATGTACCTTAAGGTTACTTTTAAATACAGGTACTATTAATTGCGAATTTTACGTTTGGGTTAAAAATCGCAATTATTAATACGCGCAATTATTAATAATGACATCATGATGCCATATGACTATTAGTAATAATTACTTAATCACAATTTTTAATACCAGCAAAATCTACCTTGTGCTAAAATTGCAAAATTTAGTACCCACAATTAAAAGTCATTCTAAGGTATATCTTGCTATACAATACATTACAGTATGTGTACATGTACATTGAATCCCTACCAGTCCTCTTTAGTGAGTAGTTCAATGATGCGATAGAGAAGGTTAGTGTGGGCCAGTGAGTCAGTGACACTGTCACTAACACAACCAAGAACAATACGCTGTAGGAGGGACACCAGCTGGTCCTGTGGTACCATAGAGAGTCTAGCAATCTAACGGGAAAATAAATAAATAAATAAATAATAATAATAATAATAACTACATGCGTAGATGAATGTATGTATCCAAAAAATGTAATAAAAATTGAGGGTGATTTTGGAGCCATTATTTGGAAAAAAACCATGGGCTATAGCCTTGGGTAATGTTCAACATTTTGGCACTTTCTTAAAATTGCCGTAACTTTAAAAATTGAAGTCGGAATCAGCTCAAACTTTCTACACAGCATAAGTATGTCAATATGTATCAGAAAATGTAATAAAAATTGAGGGTGATTTCGGAGCCATTTTTTGGAAAAAACCATGGGCTATAGCCTTAGGTAATTTTCAGACTTTAGCTACTTTTTAAAAATGGCCGTAACTTGACAAGTTGAAGTCGGAATCAGCTCAAACTTTCTACATAGCATAAGTACATCAATATGCATTGGAAAATTTAATAAAAATTGAGTTTAATTTTTAAGCCAATTTTTGAAAAAATCATGGGCTATAGTTTTTGCTTCTTTCTAAAATTTGCTATGTGTACATGTACATGTAGTTTTAAAAATGCTAATAACTCCAAACATAGCATAAGTACATCTCCCTATGCCTTACTTGTCCACAGAGGACACTGAGATGATCATGGGGCTCCTTGTTAGTCAGTTCCAATATTTTTAAAAATAATTTCAAGCCTTCAGTCAGTGAAGAGGTACACAGTGAGCTCAAGGAACATAAGGAGAGAAGATCAGTAATGTCTACTGAAGAAAGAAAGAGAGAGAAATAAATGAATTAGGGGAAAAAAAGAAGGTAAAATATTAAATACATTAAAATACTATAGCTTGATGCTTCTATGAGGGTTTTTTAAGCATGTACTTTAAAACCTGCCAGTCACCAGAAATTACCCAATTTTACCCCTCCAAAATTGCCTGCTATAAGATACTTTATACAGGCTTAATGTACATGTATGTAGTGATGATTGTAGTCCAGGCTACACATGTATACATGTAACTGATACACTTTTTAAAGGATACACAGTAAGCTCTCTTATAAAAAAAGTTCATCAATTTTGCTACATACATTATTGATTCATAATTACTAGTTACTAAAGGTGCCATTAAAACTGGTTATTAATATCTATATAGTTACTTGTTGGTGGAGAGATGGTGTCCAGTTCTGCCAGTATAGGCCAGTAGGGGGAGGAGTCGAGTAAATTGTTCAATAAAATAAATAAATCCTCAAGCAGAGATCCTTGGAATGTATGGCCACCCAATGGAGGACACTGAACCAACTGGAAACAATTAATTACCTAATGAGGGAATGAGAAGAAATGAACTCAAGCAAACATGTTTTAAGCAATATTTTTGCTCAATACGTGTACATTTAACTTACAAACTATACCACATAAAAATGAATATGCAAAATTTGCAATTTTAATTTAGGCAGCACAGCAAAAATTGTGATTAAAACATGTACTTTTTAATTCTCACAAAAATAAACTGATATAGTGGAATATATTACAGCATACATGTCATGTACATATTAATAATTACTTTTTGCTTCATGCATTTCAAGGCAAAAGATTTCTCATCAAACAGTTTTGCCATCTCTCTCAGAGGAGCCTCAGAGACTCCGCCCCCAGACACGCCCTTATCCCCTTCAACAGCAAACTCCAGCAACAGATCCATAGCAAGAGGAACAATACTCTCGGAAAACTTTGAAGAACTATCGGCAGGCGAGAGAGAGAACAAATTATGTAGGAGTCCAGATACTATGAACAAATTAGATTTTAAAGAATTGTTAGGTGAGAAGGTACTACGACCACTTATAGCTCTCAGAGACGAGTGCAAGAACCCGAACATCTCCTCAATAATATCAACTTTGTCTCCTACTCTGTTACACAAGGATCGCTCCATTATCATCGCCGAGTTCCATATTTTCAAACGCTCAGACATTGGTACCGGAATGTGTCTCACAAACAGGTCCTTGGTATGAGGGAGCTTTCCGTTTGATCCAAACACCAATAGCTTGGTTCCTGAGAGACCGAGTATGCTCTTTATAACATCAATCATGTCTTTAGCGTGATTCTGATCAGGATTAAATATATCAATACATATGCCATGATGAGAGACAGAGAGGATTAGCTTTGAAACTTTGAGTAGCACAGGAATGAGAGTTTCAGCGTGAGAATCGTAAAATGATTTTTTGAGTGTTTCCTCAGGACTAGGAGTAGTGTCTTCCTTTTTGTCTTCTCCTTCTCCTTCTCCTCCCTCTCCCTCTTCCTCCTCCTCCTCTTCCTCCTCAACTTCAATCTCTATATCTTCTTCTTCTTCTTGTTCTGGTAGTGTAGTTCTCTCCTTTATTGTTCTTTGTAACAAGCAGAGTAACAGATTGAGTGACATTATGGATATCAGAGGAAGAGAAGTAGCAGAAAAATCACCTTCACATAACTACAATGAGGAAAAAAGAGATAAAATTTAATACAATTATAACAATAAAACATGTATTCATTATAGTATACAAAAATATACTGGAGTATACTGAAGTTTACTGAAAGATTACTGACCTTGTCCAGTACACTGGTTGCTAGTGTTATAAAGTGATCAGTTGAATCAACCACTGACATCAATCGACCGACCAACTCTTCAGATTTATCTGAGGGATATCCTGACTCATTGAGAGTATCCTGAGAAATTATTTTAATTAATCAATTAAAAATTAAAATTAATTGACATACTATGATGTCTTCAGTGTCTGATTGTTGAAACTTTAACTTCATTGAAAAGAGAAGAACTAAGATAAGCAATGAGGATCCAGACTCAGTCTAAAAGAGATAGAGAGATACATGTACAGTATATGTATGTACCAGCAGTATGCATGATTACTATGTACATATACAATGTCCATGTACATGTCACACAAGTACACATATATACATGTACATGTACATGTATACATGTACATGTACAGGACATGTACACTGTATGTGTATTTTCATTAATAGTTTATTATGTATTTTATCATAAAAAAACAGTACTACATGTAAATGTACGCAATGTACATGTACATGTACATGTATGTTATTTGTACAATCAGTCAGTTACTAACCTTACAGTCCAATAGTTGATTGCTATCATTGAGTATAGCAGTCAGTACAGAGTAAGGTGGAGGGAGACACACTAACATTTGTAGCAATATATCAATGCACTGGTAACCAGCACACGCAGACTAATGGGCATTAAATAGAATAAACATGGGCAATAATTAGAATAACTCACGGTGACCCTACAGTTGAGGTTTTCATTATAAAGCCGATAGTCCAATCCACAGGACATCAATGATATGAGGGACTTGTGGAACCGATCGTACCCTCCACCCATGCCTTCTTTACCCTCTTCTGTCTTCTTAGGAGAGTTCAACAGTATCTTACAAGCATCAGGATCAACCCCTCTCTCCTCCTTGGAGTCACTGGAACCATCAGGAGGTATCACATTGTAGAATAATGGATGGACTGCTGAAATAATAATAATACATGGAATAATGATAATAATAAAGATGATACATGTACATGTAATAATGGTTTCAATAATTGGTGTAGCTTAGTGTTTTTACATGTACATGTACATGTGTAATTACATGTACATGTACACTGTACATCAACTTTCTTTATTCTTAAGATATCATGACATGTATATGACATGCATCATTTATACTGTTAATTATTTACCTACATGTACATGTACATGCATGTACATAAATGTCATTTTAATTTAGCATTTTAAATGTGTGTACATGTACATAAATATCTAGAATTAAAAGTGCATGTACATGTTGTACATACTTTCATTCTTTTTCTTCTTATTATTATCAACAGTGGGTGTGGTACCAGTAGGTGTGGCAGCAGCCACTGGAGTGAGGAGAGGTACTGGTGGTTTATTGATACTTCGCTGATACTGATACTCTTGATCACACGGGAATGACATGATATCAGCATGATCACTGATTAGCGGACTGACCAATAAATCAGATAATAGATTACAATCAACCTATTAAAAAAGGGAGAGAGAGAGAGAGAGAGAGAGGGAGGGAGGGAGAAAGAGAGAGAGATGTATATGTAAAATTACATGTACAATTAAAAGTGGTCAAACCTGTTGCACTAGTTGTTGAACTGGTTCATTAAACCTGAACACCATGTACTGTAATACCAGCAACAAACGACAGCATGGCAATGGAGGGACAACATATCCTGACCTGCATATCAGTAAAACTCAGTAAAACAAAGGCAAAAATTATACATGTAATTAAGGAACAGTTACATGCTTCATTAAGTGACATGATCAAACATTCATGTTTTATCGTGTAATCAAAAATATGATTTTTACTTTTAAGTTATGCATATGTTTCCTGAAACATGATCATGAACTATGCAATAACATGTTCATTTAGAAATGCACCCAGGAAAAAACACATGCATGTTTGTACATGTACTCATGTACCTGCATGCTTAATGCATGTTTATAACATGTACTAGCCTGTTTCTGCATGTTTGTGAATTGTGACATAATGTTTCTGAGAAGACATTCTATACTTCAGAAACATGTCACAAACATACATGTACCTGTACATGTACAGGCAAATGTTCAGGCACACATACATGTACATGTATGTAAATAACACTTACATGTAAATGTACATGTAATGCTTATAACCATACTGAATCAACTATGCACATAATAATGAAGCACTAAGGTGCAATGGACTCACCTGCTGGAATTCACCTGAGTGATATGTATTACTTGTACTGTGATATTTTAAGCAATTTGAAAAAAATTATTATTATTGACTGCATAGTTTAATATAATGATAATTAAAATAAGCTATGGGTGTGGTCAACAACTAACTAAATCATGGCACATGGGTAGGAGAAAGAAGAAAAGCTAAAATTTATTTTAGCATCTGAAGCTCTATTCCAAGAAAGAGTTGGCACAGAAAATTTTTCTAGATATTTAAAAGAGGCTGAGAGAGTTTGGTTGCTCCTGCTTTCCCCAGTGCCGCCTGAAAAATTCTCAAAGAGGCTAAATCACAAACTTTGAGCAACTGTAACT
>NW_003546927.1:16530-17871 GCF_000090795.2 Amphimedon queenslandica
AAAGTTAGGACAAAATCGTTCTTTTTGTTTTTTGTTAGATGGGATTTTCTGCCTCTGAAGCAAATCTCGGCCCTGTAGAGTGAAACACGAGCTCTCACCTGGAGAGAGGTCCCCTGGTTTAGCAGTTCACAGCTTTTGGTGCCACGGGATGCTACAAGAGCATAACTAGATGAAAGAAAGCAACTTTATCTGTTGCTAGAAGAAGAAATAGAGCTCCAGACTGCTCAGACAAAAAGATAATTTTTTTACAAATCAATTAAACTGTGTGGACAGAATGACAGAATGACAACCCAACTGCTTAGTACCCGCCTACGCAAGCGTGGCGAGTCCAACTAGCTAAAGCCAGAAGAATAGAAGAGAGACACATGTGCATGTATATACATGTACATGTAAAATCAAAATGGCTCACTCTTTCTCTTCGGCCACTTTATTGACAGCTGCTACACACTTGAGTAGTAACTCCTTCCTAACACTATCAGAGAAACTACCCCACACCAACAACAATAACTGGAGATGAGTAACAGGTAGATCTGATAGAGAGATAAGGAAAGGAAATAAGTACATGTAATACATGTAATATACATGTAGTGTACATGTACAAGTAGTAGTGTTTAATTATACAGTACATGTACCTTCTTCATGGTCATTTTCATTTGATGCATTTTCTTCAAGTGTAGACAAAAACCTAAAAGACACATGTATACATGTACATGTAACTAGTAAATTTCATTATATTCTAGTAATTAAAACACAGTATAATCAAAATTTATAATCAGAAAATTAAAGATATCTAGTAAAACTGAAAAAAATTTTCAGTATATCTTAGGATATTCCTGTACATCTTAGTAAAACACAGCATTTTCCAGTAAACTCACCCTCTCCATATATTAACACAGAGTGGATCATCGTTATTCCTCGCTGCTCTAATAACCAGTACACTGGCTAGTAAAGACAGAGATGATGGTATAATGAACAACGGCCAGCAGCCAGGCAATAGACCAAGGTCCCTTAATAGCGGCCCATGATGCTCAAAACTAATAGCCTCTGAATCAACAAGAGAGTGCAAGAGCTGAGGTACGATACAAGAGAATTCGGAGACCGATAAAAATTTCGAAGAACTCTCTGAGTCTGTGGGCGTGGTCTGTACGTTAAGGAAGATCCATGAAAGGGCGGAGACCTGTCCGAGGGTGATAGTACCTGTTAGGTGATCCCTCAATAGCTGGGACCTGTTCTGAAGGACACCATTTAATAAACATTTTAAGGAGAACAGGGAGAGGCTTTGATAGAATAATGGTTTCCTTTTGATGTCCAGACCCTCGACTTTCATTCGGTAATATTTCG
>NW_003546927.1:32782-37671 GCF_000090795.2 Amphimedon queenslandica
CTCTGAACAGAGCAAACCCACTATTTAACACCACTGACCAAAATGACCTAGTAAAAGAGACAAGAATGAACTGTCCTAATGCTTTGAGAAAATGTGACAAGCTAAACTTCTTATCAAGCTTCTCTCACAATTTTAATTCTGTCAATGAGAGGACTAATCTAGAGGAGTCTTAGATCAAACTGCTTTTAAGTTCTCCAGCCTTTAGAGATGCTTTAGACAGCCCCTCTCTCTTATCTAACTGTTAGAAACTCAATCTGAGTTTGTCACATTAAAATTTCCGTCATCATAGATATTAGAGTAAATGAAAGGGATAGGAAACCACCGTAAAATTTATGTACATGTCATGCGTTGCCTAGCGACATATGCAAGTTGTCATTTTTCTTACTGGGAAACTAGGAAAATGGAGGACCATGACTGGACTTCTTGGCTTATAATTCGTGTCTGATACAGAGTACAGATACAGTTCTAGGTTAGCTGCAAAGATCAAGATCATATCTTTCCATTGATACCTGGTTCAGAAGGACTACACTAATGGCCCAAATGAAATCCTACCTTGAACTCCCACTGTCAAGTTGTCCAAACTGCCAATTTTGTTTTGTACCTTTTCTGAAAGTCAATTTTATGAACCATCTATTGGTGTTTAAAAAACATTAGCCAATGTTATAACTGAGGTCTTGAGACATCTTCTAATAGGAAATATTGTATGGTTGTGATTTCTAAGCAAAAAGTAGACCCAAATTTTGCTTTTGTTTTGTACCCTTAACTCGCCAGTAACAAATACTCTAGCCTTAAACTTTTTTGTATCAGTCTGTACTTCAAATGCGGAGGTCTTCCACATGTTTTGGGGTTTTCCTTCTATTTTATAGATAAAATAAAAATAAATATTCACTATTGCACATTTTCACAATTAGAGATGATTTTGAATGATACAAGAGCATAAATATCATATGAAAGAAAATAGAATATTTAGCACAGCCATAAAGAAGGTACTACATAGCAAAGAAGCTATTCATTTTGTTTCTGGAGCTCAGAATACAGCAGAGAAGTGCCCTTGTCATCACTGCAGACCTTATTCTAATTTTTCATACACCATTTTACTCAATAATCCGTTCAATTTAATACGGTATTAGCAACTAGCATTTCCTGCCGAGAACGGTGGTTTCCTATCCCTTTCATTTACTCTAATATCTATGCAGTCATCTTGTTCTTTTTATAATAATAATAATAATAATAATAATAATAATAATAACTTTATAAGAATTGTGACAACAGATATGAGAAAGGAACAAATAGAAAAGAGAGGTATCTTAAAGGACTCACCGAATTAACAGAGAGCCTAGAGTTATAGATCTATTAAAATTTAGAAAAGTTAGAAGAAAAAGGCCTAACAGAACAATTGCTACAAAGACATCTAAATTGAAAAGTGCATGCATTACTACCATAGATATTAGAGTTACAGGGATAGGAAACTTCCTTTCGTGGGAAATCAAGCTACCTTCCCCATACCGTATTAATTCTTTCTAATTGTCAGTAAATTTCATTTTTACACTGAGCAATGGTGGCTAGTCTGTGATGTTGCAGGTCTTTCTCATCGTCTTTTAGCCTGTTCAGGTCCACTGTATCAACTTGAAAATGAACTTGTAATGGAGCCATGTCTATATTCTTTCTTTATTTTAGCTATCTGATTTTTATTTTATTATTTGGCTCCTCAAAATTAGAATGTTGGTAATGCATCACTTTATTTCATGTGTCTCAAATAAAAATTTTTTTGAGGTACTTAGAGTATTTTAAAACAACTGCTAATGGGTGGAAGACCCGGGATAGGTTATAGACTTTCTGTAGATGGGGCCCTTTAGGCACTAGAACGTCCAGTTCTTGAGATAGGTGTTTAGAAGCAAAACACAGCAAATTTGCTTTATTTGTGTGTAAAACACCACCAAAGTGACGCACAGGACTGCTTCGAGGCGGAAGACCTGGAGGACTGCTTGTAGAATCGGTCTACCTTGCTAATCATGAAGTATTTAGAAATGTGTTTGAGATACAGATGTCGAAGTGCAAAACAAAAATTTCACCATCATTTCATGAAGATGTGATGTTTTGTAAAGTAGACACACTAGTCTATCACAGTTTATATTGAAGCACTATTCTAGAGCAATAATAACGCAACATAAAATCTTCGAAAAAGGCTTTTATCTGGCAGAAACAGTAGAAAATATCAGCCCAGACAGCTAATTGTCTAATTTTTGGGCTGCGTAAAAGGGAAGGGAGCATCAGAATTATCCCGTTGCTAGGCTACAATATAAACTCAATGGGAATAATAAAACCGCAATCGGAAGTTTCCTATCCCTGTAACTCTAATATCTATGTTATTACTAATAAAAGTTTGACCACACCCTCTAAATTAATTTTGCCCACGTGGTCCAAATTTATCAATAGTATACTAATTTAGTTTTCATATATTTCTGTTCACAAACAAGACGTAAAGCAAATAGACCTAGACAGATTAGAGTGGATCTCGCTCATGCTCGCCCCAAAAATAAAACAACGGCCGGCTACAACAAAAACAACATGAAAATCATCTGCATTCATTGCACAACTATGTTTAAAAACCAAACAATTTATTCAAGCAAAATATACCTTGAATTATGGGCTGGTCTGGACGATCTGAAGGCATATAATTAGATTAAAAGCATTGCATATCAAAAGTTTACTTTCATTGACTTCCGATGTAGGTGTAGCTGTTAGTCTGACTTGATTTATGATTTCATTACTAGGCAAACTATGAACTGAGAATAAATTAATAAAACAGCTTTATTTAAATCAACATATCTCACTTCTTTGTTCATTAATACCATCAGCTACAGCATTCTCTCCTATTCCTCTAAGAGCATCTATCAGTGTATCTATTGTTGGATTCGCCACACCATCAACTTTACGCAACCAGTGAGACAAACACTCAGTAAAGCAACGATCAACCTGTCCTTTGTGTTCTTTTTCAATGCTCTTCAATGTGTTATCGTGTAGTTGAAGATGTAGACCAAGTTGATAATATGATGCCTTGTTGTACTTATGCCTCTCAAGTAGTGCTATCAATCCATTAAGATTTTCAATCTCTATGGCAATCTTACGTTAGATCTGCAATAGAATGATACTTCTGTACTCACTTAAGGTCGAGCTTAGAAAAATTTCCAAAACAACAGAGTCCATTTTAAGGCGGGGCTGGTCTGCAATTCTGCGCATGCGTAGATCTGTAACCACTTGTTAGAATTTTGGGTGTGGCCATAGATGTGAAGAGATCACCATAGATATTAGAGTACAGGAAAAATTTTCCTGTACTCTAATATCAAGAGTATATAATTGGGGCGAGCATGAGCGAGACCCACACTAATCTGTCTAGGTCTATTTGCGTTACGTCTTGTTTATGAACGGAAGAATACGAAAATTAAATTAGTATACTATTATTAATAAATTTGGACCACGTGGGCAAAATTAATCTAGAGGGTGTGGTCAAAAAAGTAAGATGGCGGAAATTTTAACGGGACAAACAGTTAGATAAGAGAGAGGCATAGGGGTAGGAACAGGGGGGGCAGGAGGGGCTTAAGCCCCCCCAACTTTCATTGAAGGGGGGCTTAGCCCCTCCAACTTTAAGTGATGTACATGTATTACTATTATCAACACTATAGACTTTAGTTTAGGTAATCCTTATATGTGTGCATATTGTGTGATGATTTAAGAATACACTTTTATTAGTTTTTTCAGAAATACACAAGCTTCTACTTCTTTATTTAACAACTCTGTTAACATCAGCTTCAGCTGAGCATAGATTTTCGACGTTAAGGAGATTAAAAACTACTTGCGCTCCACAATGTCACAAGAGCATCTTAATCATGTAGTTATTTTGCATACACACAAAGAATTTACAGACGATTTACACATTGAGGACATTGCAAAGGAATTTGTTACATTTAATGAGCATAGACGCCAATATTTTGGACAGTATTAATTTCAGTACATGCTATGTATTAATGATCAATTGTAAAAATAATACCTTAGCCCCCCCAACTTTTAGTTTGTTCCTACCCCTATGGAGAGAGGGGCTGTTTAAAGCATCTCTAAAGGCTGAAGAACTTAAAAGCAGTTTGATCTAAGACTCCTCTAGATTAGTCCTCTCATTGACAGAATTAAAATTGTGAGAGAAGCTTGATTAGAAGTTTAGCTTGTCACATTTTCTCAGTATTAGGATAGTTCATTCTTGTCACTTTTACTAGGTCATTTTGGTCAGTGGTGTTAAATAGTGGGTTTGCTCTGTTCTAGCCTGGCGCAGGATGGGGTCTGAATATGCATGCACGTTAAGAGCTGGATTGATTTTATTTCGGTAGTTAAGTTATTTCAAAAAGATGAAAGCTTAATTAAAAGTTTAGCTTGGCACATTTTTTTCAAAGTGACAGGATAGTTCATCCTTGTCTCTTTTAATGGGTTACTTTGGTTGTGTTAACTGGTGTGTTTGCTCTGTTCAGACCCCAGCCATGAGGCCGGGGTCTGAATATGCATGCAGGCTGAGCTGGATTGATTTTATTTAGTTCAATCATAATTTTAATTGTTAATTGATGGCTCATGCTCGCCCCTTCAATGTTTACATTCACCTCAGTAGTAATAATTAGCATTGTAATTATACCAGATCATATTTATGCATAGATTACTGCTGCAGTAAATTTATGTGTAATATTTTTGTGATTATGAATGTATGTATGTAGTCTAGTGCATATGTAAGTTGTGCTTTTGTTTTAGAAATTGACAAAAAAGTGAAAAGTCCGAGTCATCCTGAACTAAATCTAATTGCCTATTCTTTGCAACAGAAGTATTATGATTTAGTAGTAGCAGTGAGGCAG
>NW_003546927.1:41406-45887 GCF_000090795.2 Amphimedon queenslandica
CAGTACGGTAGCTAGTTTTGTGTCAAGCGCAGGATTTCTGCGCTAGCAGGAAATGAGTCACAATGACCCAAATAACACTGACCCACACAAGACATGAATAACATTATCATAAATTATTTTAAAATGGATGTAAAGGAAATGGTGTTTAGAAAGCTGAACTATGTCTTAAAGGAGGAGCGGTTGGCAGCTATCAAGGCTTTCCTCGAAGGAAGAGATGTTTTCATAGTGCTACCCACTGGCTATGGAAAGTCTTTGTGTTATATGTCTCTTCCAAGTCTTATTGACCATTCAGTAATTTACCACATCTCTGCACCTTTCTGCTGCTGGATCACATCTGTTTTTGCTCTCTTTGCTTAAGTCTTTACCACAGCCTAAACATACAACGACGGTCATGTTTACACACGTATGGGCGGTGCTCATTTTCAGCCCCACCTATATGCATGCTGTCAGCTCCACCCGTGACACAAAACTAGCTACCGTACTGAACCTGACTCTCTGTTTTTCCGCGAGAGGCAGGATCCACCTGACTAGGACAGGACCATGTGAGATCAGTAAAAAAGGATTTTAATTTTTTTCTTTTTTTAACAGATTCCACAATTAGTAACGAAACAATACAATATTGATTACACAATCTCGCTAAAGCCACATCCATTACCGACAGTAATTACATGTATTTTTATTAATTTCCTTTATTCTATTAATTTCTAGTTTTATAAAGTAGAGGACATTGTATTATTAATGCAGTTCATTTATGTTGACCTCCTTAACCTGTTTGACTGGTTTAACAGTTAGTGGAGTACATGTACATGTATACATGTAGTCTTCCTTTTTGTAGAATTGCTGTCAAATGATGTCAAGTTATTTTTTATGCCAAGATTTGAGCGTAAAGGTAAGCACAATATAGCATGACATCCTACTACATATTGGACTGCATGTAGTTAATTATTGACAAAATACTTTTATATTTATGTATCTTACATGTATAACATGAATTAATAAAATTATTTGTTTTTAATTTTTTAGATAGAAAGGATAATTTGATACCAGCGTCAATGTGCAACATTATGGAATCATTAATATCATTTTATAAACCATTATCACTTCCTGTGAGTTTAATGCACATAATATGCTATCCATAATTGTCATCATATTTTGCTTGATTGTCCGACCAAATTCTATGTTGTTCTATCATTTTGTCTGAGCAATGTAGTTTTTAAAATATTGATATAAAGTTTAAATAATTATTAAAATCAATTTAACATAATCACTAATTAATCGTGTCCAATCATAGAGTTACCCACAGTGAGGTATGCTATAGCTGCATGCTTCATGAGCTAACAAGCACTACAATGGAGCAACTTTAAAAATTCATAAAAAAATTAAATTTGATTGGAATCAGCTCAAATTTTCTGCACAACATAAGAACATGTATATGTATCAGAAAAAATTATAAAAGTGGAGAATTCTCTCCTTTTCAATTTTGGTGAAATTTGACCACTGGCCCTGTACTATAGTACCAGGGACTTTGACCCGATTTTTGAGCAACTTTAAAAATTTATATAAAATCCAAATATGATCGTAAACAGCTCAAATTTTCTACACAGCATAAAATCATGTATATGTATTAGAAAAAAATTATCAAAATGGAAAATTCTCTCCTTGTGATTTTTGTCGAAATTCCGTGTACTACATGTAGTACAGGGTTTTTGGCTTAATTTTTGAGCAACTTGACAATCCACTGACAAGAAGCTGTATGAGCACTATGCCAAAATCCTGTGGGAAACCCTGTCTTAAGCAACATGTTCACACACTATCTCTAAATATTGAATATAATTCCAGGCTCTCCTGTCACATGTACATGTATATGTATATCCATCCTCTTTCTTTCCAGAGACTTGCTTCTGTTACTAAAGAGCTGGCAGTTTTCAAGACAATACAGCAACTGTATCATACATGATAGTAACAAGGTACAGACCATACATGTATAGTGTACATATAGTCTTCATTACCCTCTCTCCTTATCTATAATTAGAATAGACAGTATTAATTGGCACTCTCGTGATTCAGAGGTGAATGGACCCCTTTAATTCATTAATTTAATGAATGATCTTAGGCCATTCTTGTTCACTTGTGTCATTTTGTTCCTGACAGTCACACCACATCCTCTCCTGATACAGTAAACAGTACAGGAAGACATCATTGACCACACAAGCACAAACAGCAGGAAGGAACAAGATATACATGTAGCAGGAAACATACGTAAATAATTATTATTAGCATGTTGTTGTTGTTGTTGTTATTGTTGTTGTTGTTTTTATTAAGGAGGGAGACTGTTGTTGAGCTTCGAAGCAGTTCTAGTTATCATTTCACAGGAATATTCACTGACTGCACACAACTGGCTCTACTCTGCCCCCAGTTGTCTTCTCATTTATTGTTTCATTTATTTTTGGTAGATTTGGAGGCTGGTATTAATTATAAGTTTAAAGACAGGAGTCTTCTAGAAGTTAGAAGAAAGATAGAGAGAGAGAGAGAGAGATGATTATGATTTTCTATTATTCAGTTAGCCCTGACCCACACTTCCTTCATTACTCAATACAATGGTTCTCGGCCCCTACCTAATGAAATACTCATATCATTATCAAACTGTGGTACAAGGGCTCATGTTTCCACAGCAACAGGTAAGGCCCCACCCTCAAAGAGACCAAAGAGCAGAATAGAAGGATTGACAGAAGCTGCTGAAACCAGTCGTGAGAAATACAAGGAGGATGAAGGAGATGTTGTATTGTGAGGTGTTCTATTAATAGTATCATAATGATGTATGTCTTTGTGTTCTAAAAATAGACCAAGAGATAAGAGAGACTTGAGTTTCTTGGAGATGCTGTAATTGAGTTTTTGTGTAGGTTAGTTATTTAGTATATGTACATGTACATGTACCTCCTTTTGTCTATATGTACCTCTTATACATGTACTCTTTCCCTCTCTCTCTCCTCTCCTCTCTAGTATTCAGTTATATCTCATGTTTCCCTCTTTCACTGATTCTCATCTTGTTATCTTCAGAAAGGCTCTAATATGTAACCAGAACCTAGCCAGTGTTGCCAAAGTATGAAACTACCCAATGACCACATCTTGTAATTGTACTTTATGCATTTTAGAGAATACATCTTGAGAAATATTTATTAATGGATGTCAAGTGAGTATGATAATAATAATGACAATGATACATGTACATGTATTTATTTATTATTGTTTTATTTCTTGTCATTTTTAGTTTCAAAAATGCTGATATAAATCACATATATGCTAATACTTTGAAGCACTCGTTGGTGCTGTATATAAAGACTCTGATATTAACACATCCACACTTCTCTTCCCTGAAGAAGTACAATAATGAATGATACCCTCTCTCTCTCTCTTACTATTGCTCTATTTGTATAGGATCTAAGAGAGATATGGCTCTCTGAGTATAAGGATCAACTACAGGTACTGTATTAATGTGACTATGTCTCATCTGTTCAGTTTGTAGGTGGACTGATGGAGATAGGCACGTGGTTAATGAGTATCCCATTTTAAATGTAATTATAACCAGCAGTTGCTCATTTGTTACACTATTTCTCTAGTCTTTCAATAAACTTGAGGAATCCATTTGAGTTAGATTCACCAATATTAGATTGCTAGCCAGAGCTATTACCCATCCATCATATGGATGTACCGATGACAACTCCCACATGTGGAAACAGTATATTTTTCTATAAATGCACCTAAAGAATAAATATAATATATGCAACAACAAAAATGTACCCAACAGATAAGTGTATTAATTTCTGACTAGTTAAAGATACCATACACCATAGTGACTATACACACAAACTAATTAACTCAATATTACATGTAGACAATGGAAGGGAATAAGCAGAAAATGCAAAATCATAGATCATGTTCAAAAACTGCTAATTACATGATCCATATATTCAATCAATATTAATTATATTCTTCGTGCCAAAAGAGATGGAACAGATCCCACAAAATTATCTTTAAAAAACTCTAACCTGGAGATAAATAAAGAAAATATGTAATAGTAATACTTCTCCTTACTTCTTTAAACCTATCTCAGTTGATTTAACTCTACACCCACTCAAAATCCCCAAAAGCTGCCTAGTCAGCAGTTCAATGCATAATAATTAAATTTTATGCCCACTCAAAACTAGATAGATCATAATCTGTGGCTTAATTAAGAGTTGACTGATGCAAAGCTGCCCAGTGAATATAATAGTGAGTACCAGTGGTGTACTGGAACTAGGGATCAGAATAAATGCACTCAGTCTTGTAGTTTTGCAAGCCAGACCCAGCCATTCTGGCAAAATAAAATAATTATTTACAAAAATTAATATTCAGTCATAGTTTACAAAACAATTGCTGGCATATACATGCACAATCTCCTAATGATCTTCTAATATTCCTAATGTAGTCACAATAAAGCACTC
>NW_003546928.1:0-1992 GCF_000090795.2 Amphimedon queenslandica
TGACATTTAGCTTAAGCTCTTGCAGAATTTTGTGAAAAAGAACCCAATTGACAGGGATTTTGATGACTAACGTAGTGATAAAATTACCAAGAGTTCCACGTAATTTTGTAATACTTGAATCTTCTCCTTCTCCCTTGCCTGAGGTCGTATTATCAATAATTAGCACATCTTTAATAAGATCTGAGAACTCTTTCTCCTCATACAGAGATTGTATTTGCTTCTTTACTTGATCTCTCTTCCATTTTGCCTTCAACTTGTCACCACGAGTGCCAATACAGTAGAGGCTAGGAGAAGTATCATCTTGGTTGTGCTTTATGAGGTGACTGTGTATTGTAGACATCCATTTGGCGATAAGATCACTTGTGCTTTCATTCACTACCTCACCAAACAGCACTTCACCATCAGGAGTATTCTGACGTGACTGCCATGGTTCTCTGATATCCTTTGAAGCATCAAACAGGAGGAGAAACATTGTACGAGGAGTGAGGAAGGCTGGGAGAATCTCAAGGAACACTGGCTGACCACCACAATCCCATATATGAAGAAATGGCTAAAGATTAATAAAACTATGTTATATTGTTATTAAAGTATGACTAACTTGAACATGTGCTTCAAGTGTCGGAGAAGTTGAGCTAGCTTATTTTAATACTGATTGGATATGACTTTCTACATTCAAAATGGAAGCTATTAAACTAGTAGATTCTAATTCATCATGAGAATGCTGTGTGTTAGATTCAGGTGTACAGTGTGAGGATGGATTAGAATGACTGGAATTAAACAAATGTGCAAGTTCCTCAATTTCATCTTGTTCTGTAGCTTCCCTCCATTTTTTTCCTCTCATTGTCTGCCACTCGTGTCCAAATGGTCGTACAGAGGATATATCAGATACAATGGTGCTTGTAGTATGAGGATTGAAAGGTTCTTCCATTAATGAACGCTTGAGAGACGTCTTGCCAGTACCAGCTGATCCCAGTAACATAAGACGAGCATACGCTACATCAGCACTTCCTTGTTCTTTGAGAGCTCTCTCATATGCACCTAAGTATGTACATGTACATGCATACACCAATAAATATAAAAAATGAATAATAGTATATTTATTTTAAGTAGTAACTTAAAATAAAAAACTTTTTGGAATGTTGTCTGCAGTCAGCATACTTGTATCCTACAAAATGATAATAACATTAGGATTTGTTGGCTGAAAAGAATAACTTAAACTTACTGTCTAAAAACACATAAATGATATCATAGAAGAAAAGAATAAGATTACACATCGTAACTATGTGACTTACTCCCTGAAAGATTGTGAATAACAGAGTTTAGTGAAGTATCACAGTGGTATCATAAAATAAAAGAATAATAAATTACACATTCACATGTGACATGACTTACCAGCTGAAAGATTGTGAATAACACAGTTTAGTATGGTATCACAGTGCAGAAAAGAATAAAATTACACATTCACACGTGATATAACTTACAAGCTGAAAGATTGTGAAAATACACAATGGTATCACAAAAGAAAGAATAAAATTACACATTCACATGTGATGTGACTTACTTGCTGAAAGATTGTGAATAACACAGTTTAAAGTATCACAATGGTATCATAGAAGAAAAGAATAAAATTACACATTCACATGTGATCGACTTACAGCCTGAAATTGTGATAAACACAGTTTAGTAAAGTATCACAATGGTATCATAGAAGAAAAGAATAAAATTACACATTCACATGTGATATAACTTACAAACTAAAAGATTGTGAAAATACACAATGGTATCACAAAAGAAAGAATAAAATTACACATTCACATGTGATCGACTTACAGCCTGAAATTGTGATAAACACAGTTTAGTAAAGTATCACAATGGTATCATAGAAGAAAAGAATAAAATTATTCACATGTGACGTGACTTACACTCTGAAAGATTATGAATAACACAATTTAGTAAAATATCACGATGGTATCATAGAAGAAAAGAATAAAA
>NW_003546928.1:5756-9362 GCF_000090795.2 Amphimedon queenslandica
ATTGCTAGGATATGGATGCAGGTTGACATTGGCATCTAGCAACAGGGGCTGTCTTTGAGCAAGAACTATCCGTTTTGAAAGTGGTGTCAGTATACACCATTATTTATATCAAAGGAAGCAGATGAGAGGAGACATGAATCGATCCCCAGACAAATTTTTATGTTGCTATAGCACAATCATTTGCACTGAATATTTGCTCTGGAATGAAAATGGTTCTAACAACATTTTGTTTGTACCCTTATCTCAACAGTGCTAGATAAATGAGAGTAACTGATTCAACCATTTAATAGAGAATCAAAATGTGGAGGTCGCCCACTATATTTTGTTTGGAAAAATGATAGCGTCTTTCTGTAATGATCAATTTACTGATACCGTATAGCCAAAAATTTTCAAGGCTTAAAATTTCGTGAATAATGAAATTTATGGAGAAATTTTAAATTCCGTGAAAAATATTTTCATGATTTTATTTTAATAATAATAATGACAACGCCTTATTTAGTTAAAACATGGCAGATTCAATGTTTGCATGGTTTGAGACGGACTCTTGTTTCAGGGGGCACTACGTCTACAAATCAGTGTGGACACCATGCAGTGATTGGGGAGATCATCATCTTTGACCTTGGCAGTATGCTTAAAATAGCAATACAGAGTAACAGAGACATCAGCTTGACCGAGAACACGACTTAACACAAGGGCACATTTATTAGTAAGGTGTGGTTAACCACGCCCTCAATTAATATTTATTTTCGGGGGTTTAATTTTTCGTGATGCAAACAGTGATCATAAAAATACGAAAATTTATTCCTCACGAAATTTTTTGGCTATACGGTAAGTTTGAGACGTCTGTTTTATACCCTTAACATAAAAACCAAAGGGTCTGTGACATTAACTATCACACCATTGTAATGCTTAGAATACACCGGAGGTCACCAACACAATTTCTATTGAATAAAACAAAATATAGATTTAAAAATAGTAAATGTGATCAATAATGATTGCTTGTTCATAAATCACTGAATTTAAACTGTATAAACAAATACATTACTATAGCTTTCAACATTATTAAAGGATTACCTGCACAAAATAAGACTTATGCAACAAAAAGCTAGCTAAGAAGTATGCTTACCTGCTTTAACTTTCAGCGAGGGGCCTACAACTGTCTCCAAAAGTGTACGTTTAAAAATCCACCCAGATATTGGCTGGATTATTATTAATAGTTATTGCACTTAATAACTAGCAGCCATCATGTTATTAAAGTTAATTAACCGTTATTACTTTTAATTAACTAGAAGAATGTAAAACATTAAAGGGGCGAGCCTAAGCAAGCTGAATGATTTACATGTCTGAGCTAGCAAAGCAATTGCACATGTCTAAATTTAGTAGATATTGTTGCAGTCATCTTGCTTAAATTAAAGTTATCTTGCTTATAATTAGAAGCAGTCACTGAACAAATCATATTTGAAGATTGTATATCTGCTTTGTTAACCTAGGCTTGCTCCTAGAGAAGAAACATCACCTAGAATAGATCTTATGATGCATGCAGCTAGCTACAGTATATACATGCAGCTTTCTCACTTGCATTTAACTTATCAAAGTCCTTTATATCAAGGAAAAAGATTGTATATCTGCTTTTCCGACCTTTATTTTTTCTAGAGAAGTTTTTTAGACAGCAATTTAGTCTTATCTTGCTGACCGTTTGTTGGAAAATAAGCTCTGAGTTGCTGATAGCTGCCATTTTATTTATTGTGACCACATCCGCATTCAATGAAAATTAGTCTATTTAACTTTAATAATAGTTAGACAATCCTACTGCCTGTACAGACAGACAGACGAACAGACAGACAGACAGACAGACAGACGTTTTCTCGCCTTAGTGGGGCGAGCTCAGGCTCGCCCCAACTATTAATGTTAGTTAATAAATCATTGTCAGTAAAATTCAGGATATTTTCTTGGATTATTGCTTGGATTTTTGGATTGTTTGTGAATTATTATCACTTAATTAGATTACTATGTAGCACTTATAATTCATAGATATAAAATTTCGCGAAATTGTTCCTTCTAAGCATTTGCAAATAAAAATTTTGTAAAAATGTAATCATAGTGGGTGCGACATATTGTGGGCGTGGTGTGTTGCATGTGCACGCATAACCTCACATAGCACTCGAAGTCTTGAAAGTACTGTTGATGAAAGATTCCTGCCAGGATCAGGTAGAGGTAAAGTGTTCTGACTAGTAGGAGCAAGATCAGTCTTCTTGAAATACTTTAAAAAGCTACAAGTAGACATTTTTGTGCTGTTCTAGATGGAAGATGTGGCTTCTGGTCCACAAGGCACCACCTATTTAATTACTAGCAAATTTTTGCATATTAAAATTTTCGTGAATTTTGCCAATTCACAAAATTTACATAATTTATTATCCACGAAATATATGTGCTATACGGTATCTGGATTATTAGTAGATTTTTGTGGATTATTGGATTTTTTGCTAAATTATTGGATTTTCTACTAGATTTTTCCGACCTGGGGGCTACGCCCCCAGGTCGTCCTATAATTGATTTCACCCACGTGCGATATATATATATATATATTTGTATGTCAACACTTACATTTCTTCTATACACGTTGTATTGGAGAAATAACAAGCCTTAGCAACCACCTTCCCACGCTACGCAAGTGGGTGCAGTTACGGCAAACAAAATGGTGGCTTACACATGGGACAAAGTTATGAGCTTTCTAACAGCGAAAGAACATAGAGATACTATCTAAAGTCTCTTCTGGATGAATTAGAAGGTAGACAGAACTTTCATAAGTCTTAATAAGAACCCAGCTGTACATGCAAAGTGGTGAAAACAATTATAGGAATATTTTTACACTGTTATGCTTGTTTGGATTCTTTCGGAAGTTTGAGATTTTTCTTAGTTGTAGGCCCTCGACTTTCAACCATTTTTAATTTTATACACAAGTAATTAGAGAAATTATTTACGGTACTATCATAGATATACGACTGTTAGAGGGATTGGAGACTGGTCACATGAGTGCATTACTACTACAGTCACCATCCGCGTTTGTGTTAAATATATTCATAGTCACGCCTTTTCTTTGACCTTGTGCTATTTCAATGGAGGAAGAGCAGAACCAACAGTACATTTTTGTGGGACTATTGTATTAGTTTGGAAGCTTAATACAGACAGGTAAGGTATTGAGCAGTTAGGTAAAGGTTTAAAGTAGTTGACTGGGTCCTTTATAAGTGCCTACAGATGTAGATACTGCAACAGTAGAGCCTAAAGGGTATTTTCCACTTGTTGACTTTGTGGGACTGAACCAGCTTACTAGAATCATGAATGGTTGTAAGACTTTCATTAATGGAGAGCTAGTATGATGAAATATTTGGCAATATCAGTTTTAAGTTGATGTAATATTTATTTTGGTATTTATAGGTCTGCAAATGGAAGGATAAAACTGAGGTTTTTTGTTTAAAAGAATCATGAATATAGGAGATATGATGCTTCAAAGGCACTTATAGAACACAAATTTTAATTATCTGTCAATATGGCATTATCTATTGTAGTATTCAATGCTTATTTGTAGACCTTATAGCATTTGGAGTA
>NW_003546928.1:14024-20904 GCF_000090795.2 Amphimedon queenslandica
GTCATTCTACAGCTGGAGAGTAATTTTTATAAGAGAGAGATTGAGAAATAGATAGGAAGAGACAAGCTTCATAGATACATGTACATGCAGTTATGTGTACAGTCAGTTCCATTACCTGTACATGTACATGTACTTCATTCTGTTGATATTCTATTATTGGAATACTTTAATGCTGTAGCTACCATAACTAATTAATGACATCATCATAAAATCATATAGTGACTGTGATATCATAATAGTATCTACCATTGGGTGGAACTAATCTTAGCTCTAGATATGAATATTGTGAACACATACATGTAAATGTAATGTACATATTTTTAAATGGAACTTCCACCCACTACTGCAGTGAATCATTATGTGTGCTTTGTTAAAGGTTAGTTAGTGTAGTGTTTGTACTGTAGACAAGATTCTGTCAACATTTCCAAGATGTCTTTCCTTTTATGGAAGTATATTTGGACTCTATTCAGGAAATATCAATATACACTGACTACTTGTGACAGGAACTGGTTATTTCCATCACATTAATATCTGTCTCTGAAACATGTTGCACTATGAAGATGCAATTTTTAACAAAAGTGATTCAACTAATAACTAGTAATTAAATACACAAGGACAATCTTGTGACTTCCCCTTACACAATAATTATTTAGATGAGAATGGGCAAACATTTTTCTTTATTTTAATAAAAAAATAATTCATTACAAACTAGCATGAAGGTTGCATGGTTGTACTAATAAATGTTGGTATAGATTTTTGTGTGCATTCAATCAAATAATCTATGTGTACATGTAGTTTGAATACTAAAATGTAATCTGCATGTGTCATTGTAATTTTGGGGAGATGCTACAGTTCACTTTTGCTCTGTACTTTTCTTATTCCTAAATTAATAATAGCAGTAATTCATTTGTTATAACTATACTTACTTATATAAGCTGCAATAGCTTTTTCTCCAGTGTTATCAACAGCATCAGCTAATTTGCTCCATGTTGCTTCAATATTCTCTTTCAGCCATAATGTCAGACAATTTTGAAGGCATCTTTTATTGTTCTTTGGATAATTGTCTTCAATTGTTTCTAACTTTGGATTTGACAGACCCAAGGACAATCCAAGCTGAAACCACTTGTTACTAGGAAAGTACCCATCATTCAGTGCATCTAATACTTCTCGCAAGTCACTAATTGTCAAGATATCTGAAGGAAGAGTAAAAATAATATTTTAATGCATGGATAAGCAACTACTTAGTATATGCCCAAAATATGGCATGCAAATCATAGTCAAATTTAATGACAACACTTACTTTCTTTATCTGCTGTAGTTAAATTAATATTAACTAGACCAGTGAATAAAAATCCAATAAGCATCAATAAAATAATCAAAGAAAAAAGACCAACTCCAGAAAAAAGATCTGCATAACAAAGAATAGATGATATTGTACACGTCATATAATTACAAACTTTTTACATTTTAAAAAGGACCGCTTATCTTTAAATTCTCCTTCAAACCACACTGATTCTCTTTGAGTGAGGGAGCGAGTACGTCTAACTTTGTGACAATGAACAGGATCAGAGCAAGTTTGCTTCTCAGCATCAACTTTAATGTAATGAACCTCATTGGAACTGGAAGACTCACACTCACAAATGTAGCGAACCTTTCTTAACGATGATTGAGCACTATCATGCCCATGATAACCATAAAGGGTGTTTTCTACTTCATCACAACATTTTTTTAGCAATTTTAATATATTTTGACAAACTGTTTTGAAAGGAACTAGATGCCTACTCTCAGGAACATATCTCAACACATCAGCTTGAATAGCTTCATTAATATCAGTGAGAACAAAATCATCAGAAGGATGACCATAAGAGAAGCAGACACGATTACGATAGATACTTTTTCTCTCAATTTTAGAGCGTAGCTTCATGGCAGTAGCTAATCGATCCAAAAAACCAGGAGTGGCAGGTGCTGCATAGACATTATCAAAATTGAGCTGAACACTGGAATTAGTAGCAATAGCAGTTGCTAAACGAGTGAAGAAGCCAGGAGGTACATACCCAGTGGAGAATGTAATGTGTACAGGTGAGGCTCTTAGCTTATAACCAGGTCGTACTTCATTAGGGTCACCTGTGTATCCTGGTAGCACTGCTGGAAGAAAATACTGCTTGAATCTGCTTTCATAAAGCTCAGTTTGAACTGGAACTGCAAGACGAAAATGAACTAAAAGTTCAATTATTCCCTCTGGACCAATACCACTTGACTGCCATACTTCTTTATAAAGTGGTTGAACAAGAATACCTTTATCTTGTAACAACTTCTGCCAATTTATTCCTTTTTCACAACCTTCCAGTGTGAACACCTTCCCAATGGTATCAACAAACCATTTTGGACTGAGAATGACTTTATTCTTTAGACCTTCTATTCGAGGATAGTAAAGCAGAACTCCCAGCTCATGGTAGAATTTCAATACTTCAGGAACATCAGCTGCTGGTATATGACATGCCACTCCAATGGCAATAGCATCAGATACACTAATGACACTCTGCTTTATCTCTTGAAGAACTTTGCGAAAGAGAACCCAATTGACAGGGGTTGGAACAACTAATGTATTGATAAAGCCATCAATAGCTTTACGTAATTCTGTAATGCTTGGATCTTCTTCTTCTCCCCTGCCTGAGGTTGTATTATCAATGATTAGCACATCTTTAATGAGATCTAAGAACTCTTTCTCCCTATACAGGGACTGGATTTGTCGCTTTACTTCTTTCTTGCTTTCTGAATTTAGCTTGTCACCACAAGTGCCAATACAATAGAGACTAGAAGAAGAGGCACCATCTTTGTTGTGCTTCATGAGGTGACTGTGTATTGTAGACATCCATTTGGCCATTAGATCACTCGTGCTTTCATTCACTACCTCACCAAACAGCACTTTACCATCAGGAGTATTCTGACGTGACTGCCATTTTTCCCTGAAATCCTTTGAAGCATCAAACAGGAGGAGAAACATTGTACGAGGAGTGAGGAAGGCTGGGAGAATCTCAAGGAACACTGGCTGACCACCACAATCCCATATATGAAGAAATGGCTATAAAAATTGGTAAAATTATGCTATTTTAACTAGTCAGGTACATGTCTTACTTGCACAACTGGTTCTATTTTCTGATAAGTGGAACCAGCTCTTTTAAGTATTGATTGGATGCGCCTCTCTACATTCATATCAGAAGCTACGGAACTAGTAGAAAATAATGCATCTGATTCATCATGAGAATATTGGGCACTCAATATAGAACCATGCATGTGTGAGGATGATCTAGAATGAAAGGATTTAAACAAACAAGCAATTTCTTCAATTTCATCTTCTTCTGTGGCTTCTCTCCATTTGTTTTCTTTCCTTGTTAGCCACTTATGTCCAAATGGTCGTACAGAGGATACATCAGATACAATGGTGCTTGTAGTATGAGGATTGAAAGGTTCTTCCATTAATGAACGCTTGAGACACGTCTTGCCAGTACCAGCTGATCCCAGTAACATAAGACGAGCATACGCTACATCAGCACTTCCTTGTTCTTTGAGAGCTCTCTCATAGGGACCTATAGTTACATGAACATGCATACACCAACAATATAATTGATATTATGTGTATTACATAGTGTATTATAAATTTTAAGCCATTTTTGATGAAGGACATTCTCTCTCTCTCTCTCTCTCTCCATAAACATCAATTAATACTAGCATAACAACTGGTAATATCTTATCATTCAGCAGTACATCATCATCCATTAAGAATCACTCATGGAAATGATTCTTTCATTAACATAAACACTCGCACACATTTGTCGATTATATCTTTTCAAACTTTAATAAAAATAATGATATATATTACCTTAAGGTTACTTTTAAATGCGGGTACTATTAATTGCGAATTTTGCGTTTGGGTTAAAAGTCGCAATTATTAATACGCGCAATTATTAATAATGACATCATGATGCCATATAACTATTAGTAATAATCACTTAATTGCAATTTTTAATACCAGCAAAATCTACCTCGTGCTAAATCACAAAATTTAGTACCTGCAATTAAAAGTCACTCTAAGGTAAATAGCCAAAAGACAGTCTTATTATTTCTATCACATCAATTCAGACTTATTATACATACACATACCTAATGTATACACTAAGTTACATGTCATGTAGTCAATACATGTACATGTATATACACATAACAAGGAAGAATGTAAAACATTAAGGGGCTCCACCCCCTAGCTATGCTTCCCAGTCATGCCCATACACATGTACATACAACAATACTTAACATCAGTGGGCTTCACCCAATCAATAAAATTTACTAATAATTGGAACATCTCACCTTCCTCTTTTTGTGGTGACTCAATAAATTCAGCTACAGTAACGTCTTTATCTTCTAGCTTTTTCAGTATCACTGGATCCTTGAGATCTCTCATGACATCATCAAGAACACATGGTAGTATAGCGTAAGTGATGATAACACAGTTCTTTCTGAATTGTTTAAGAAATGCGTAAGAAGACCATAAAAATTCACCAAAAATTTTGACCCAGGTATAAACACTAGTGAATAGCCCAGGCCTTTCAAGACGAAAGGAAATGTAAGGTAATCCAAGAGGAGCAGTAGGAGACAGGTCTGATTTTCTTTCAAATAAAGGCATCAAATCTTGAAAGGAAGCTGAATTCAATAACTTGTCATATTCTTTTTCATATTCAAGAAAAAGCTCATTAATCTGATTATCATCTTCAACTAGTTTTGCTAGTTTCTTCAATAGCTTGTAGTTGAGGTAACCAATAAAATCATATTTGTTTAAAAAATCAAAAAAAGTTTCAATATCATTTGCTTCATCAAGAATATCAATGTAGGGCATCAACTCAGAAACAACATGAGCTTTTCTTTTAAAGCACGATTTTATCAACATTTTTGCATCCTTCACATCAATACCATGATATTTAAGTGATTTTTTTACTGCAAGAACAAGGAAATCGTACATTTCTTGCAGATTATTAGCAATTTCTTGTAGCTCAGGACATAGATCAATTTGTAACTCAAGATCATAAACACCTAAATACATAAGTTATAATAAATTATATGCATATATAAGCTACTCTCAGATACCATCTTTCCTTACCTGCATTAACAGTGGCCACTGGCTGAATTGGAGGACCTGTAAGACATAAATAAATGAAAGTAAATGTATAGAATCACTACCTTAAAACCGCTTATTTTTAAGTAGACAAATATTTGCAATTTGTTAATAGTATTGATTTAACGTGTGCTAATTTTTTTTTTTTTTGCGATTTTGCTCATTTCTTCAATTAATAACTATTAATAAACATAAATTATTAATAAAATGCGAGTACTAATTTTTTTGCGATTTTAAAGCCACTCGCAAAAAAAACGCAAAAATTAGTACTCGCAAATAATAGTGGCTTTAAGGTATTTCCTGATTGCAGCTGTTCTTATCATACTTAGAATAAAGCAAAATGACAGTTTTTGTTTTGGCAATTTTATTATTAATCTGCCAATTGCAAAAATAAAACTCCGTTAATTTTACCCACTATCACCAAAATTTAATCCACCAACACCAAAATTTTTCACTGAGAATGAATCCCATTACTATAATATGTCTTTATTTTAGGAGTGCTCAATACATGTTGACAGGCTCACCTTCACTGGTATGCAATGTTGGAGGTGTGGCTACCATCGGCTCACTTGTTGACAAAGGAACAGCTGGGACATTAACATTAACATGGTAGATTAACATTAATTATTTCTAATATTAAAAATTTAATACTTTGTATTTCTTCATTAATACCATCAGCTACAGCATTCTCTCCTATTCCTCTAACAGCAGCTATCAGTGTATCTATTGTTGGAGTCTCCACACCATCAGGTTTACGCAACCAGCTAGCCAAACACTGAGTAAAGCAAGAATGAACTCCTTTATGGTCTTTCTTTATTTCCTCTAGTGTATTGTGAGACAAGTTAAGACGTTGGCCAAGTCTTTCATATGATGTCTTGTTGAAGTGATGCCTCTCAAGTAACGCAATTACTTCATTGAGATCATCAATGTCTAACGTTACAAACGGTCATTGGATTAGTAAAATCATTTCTAGACTCACTCAAAGTCCTTCCACTCAGAATGATCCGAGGAATAGCCGAAGAAGTGGGTGTGGCCATCATAAAGGATGGGCGGAGGTCCCTCCCTGATAAAAATCATAAATATTAGAGTAAAGGAAAGGGATTGGAAACTTCCGTTTGCGGCTGGAAATGCTAGTTACAGTGAAACCTGCTTAATCCGGTCATCCTTGGGCCAGTTTTAAATGGCAGGTGGCTGCATTACAGATCAGCCTCTGTAATATAGCCATTTAGTACGGGATTTTGGCTTATGGCTGTAATAGAGAGGTGGCCTCATTATTCAGGTGACCTTTAGGACAGGTTTCACTGTACCAATACCATATTAATTTAATCCAATTTTCTCTAATTAAGCGTAGATCTATGTAAAATTGAAAATGGCTGCAGAAGTGAAGCAGGTAGGCATACATTTCATCAGTTTTTGGTTGCATATTGTCTTATTTTGTGCAGGTAAACCTTCAGTAATGTAGAGGAACAGTCTTTCTACTTGCTCAAGTAGTCTGCAGCTCTGCTGTGGCAATTATTATGTTTGCAGTTTGAATTCGTTGCTGATCAGCATTGGCAATTATTATTCATCATATTACATGTTTAATTATATATTTTCTGTAATTTATAACCTATCTGATAGAGAGTGTGCCAGTGACCTCCGGTATGTTCTAAGCATTAGAATAGTGTGATACTTAATGTGATAGACCATTTAGTTTTTAAGTTAAGGGTACAA
>NW_003546928.1:25773-31895 GCF_000090795.2 Amphimedon queenslandica
TGGAGTGATGTCACTGTATTTATACCAACACATGTAACAGTATCATAGTTATATAGATGTTACACGCACATCACTAACACACAATACATAATTGAGTTTTAAATACACCTAATAATAGCACAAGATTCCATAATGTTGCCAGCTGGCAACAACTAGTTACAAAAGTATAAATAGCACAAATAATCTTGTGTAATTCATGTGCTACAATATAAATTGTATGTGTATGCAATTAATATGTCTTGTTAATTAACAGTAATACTACGGCAGTTGTTAAAGTTCTTTTTGGCTCTTGACTTTAACCGACCCTGAATCAATGATCACAGTTATAATATAGGAATAATTTTATTTATAACTATACTTACTTATATAAGCTGCAACAGCTTTTTCTCCAGTGTTATCAACAGCATCAGCTAATTCGCCCCATGTTGCTTCAATGTCCTCTGTCAACCATAATGTCAGACATTTTAGAAGGCATCTTTCACTGTCCCTGGCATTATCATCACTAATTGTTTCTAACTTTGGATTCAGCAGGTCCAAGGATAATCCAAGCTGAAACCACTTGTTACTAGGAAAGTACCCATCGTTCAATACATCTAATACTTCTCGCAAGTTGCTAATTGTCAAGATATCTGAAGGAAGAGTAAAAATAATATTTTAATGCATGCATATGCAACTACTTAGTAAATGTCCATGCAAAGTAGTCACTTTAAAGATAAAACTTACTTGCTTTATTTGCTGTAGTTGAGTTATTATTAGCTAAGACAGTGAATAAAAATCTAAGAAGCATCAATAAAATAATCAAAGAAATGAGACCAACTCCAAACTGAATGAGATCTGTATACAAAAAAGAAAAGAAATGTTTTGCAACTGCAAGGTATTTACATTTTATATACGAGAACTTGTCTTGAAACCACATCGATTCTCTTTGAGTTAGGGAACGAGTACTTCTAGCCTTTTCGCAAAAAACATAATCAGAGCAGGTTTGCTTCTCAGCTTTAACTTTAATGTAATGAACCTCATTGGAACTGGAAGCCTTGCACTCACAGACATAGCGAACATCTCTTGATGATGATTGAGCAATATGATGTCCATGGTAACCATAAAGGGTGTCTTCTACTTTTTCACAACAATTCTTTAGCAGTTTTAATATTTCTTGACAAACTGCTTTGAAAGAAACTGGATGACTACTCTCAGGTACATATCGATACGCATCAACTTGAATAGCTTTATTAATATCAGTGAGAACAAAATCATCAGAAGGATGGCCAAAAGAGAAGCAGACACGATTGCGATAGATACTTTTTGTTTCAACTTCAGAGTGTGCTAAATTGAGCTCAACATTATCATTAGTAGCTACAGTGGTTGCTAAACGAGTGAAGAAGCCAGGAGGTACATACCCAGTGGAGAATGTAATGTGTACAGGTGAGGCTCTTAGCTCATAACCAGGTCGTACTTCATTAGGATTACCTGTGTATCCTTGTAGCACTGCTGGAAGAAAATATTGCTTGGATGTGCTATCATAATGCTCAGTTTGAACTTGAACTGCAAGACGAAAATGAACTAAAAGTTCAATTATTTCTTCTGGATCAATACCACTTGACTGCCATACTTCTTGATAGAGAGGTTGAACAAGAATACCATTATTTCGCAACAAATACCATTTTTTCCCTATGTTCCATCCTTCTAATGTGAACACCTTCCCAATGGTATCAACAAACCATTTTGGATTGAGAATGACTTTATTCCTCAGACCTTCTATTTGAGGATAGTAAAGAAGAGCTCCCAGCTCATGGTAGAATTTCAATACTTCAGGAACATCAGCTGCTGGTATATGACATGCCACTCCAATGGCAATGGCATCAGATAGACTAATGACATTAGGCTTTTCTAGCTCTTGAAGTATGTTGCGAAACAGAACCCAATTGACAGGGGTTGAAAGAACTAACTTATTAATGAAACCATCAATAGCTTCACGTAATTCTGTAATGCTTGGATCTTCACTTTTCCCCTTTCCTGAAGTTGTATTATCAATGATTAGCACATCTTTAATAAGATCTGAGAATTCTTTTTCCTGATAAAGGAACTGCATTTGCTTTTTTACTTCTTTCTTGCTTTCTTCCTCTAGCTTGTCACCACGAGTGCCAATACAATAGAGACTAGGAGAAGAAAGATCATCTTTGTTGTGCTTTACGAGGTGACTGTGTATTGTAGACATCCATTTGGCCATTAGATCACTGGTGCTTTCATTCACTACCTCACCAAACAGCACTTTACCATCAGGAGTATTTTGACGTGATTGCCATCTTTCCCTGATATCCTTTGAAGCATCAAACAGGAGGAGAAACATTGTACGAGGAGTGAGGAAGGCTGGGAGAATCTCAAGGAACACTGGCTGACCACCACAATCCCATATATGAAGAAATGGCTAAAATTGATGTAATTATGTAACAGTATAATTATACATGTATGACTCACTTGGATAAGTAATTCTGTTGTCTGATAAAATGATCTAACTCTTTCAAGTAATGATTGGATACGACTCTCCACATTCAAATCAGAAGCTATTGAACTAGTAGAAACTAATTCATCATGAGAATATTTTGCACTCAATACAGATGCATGGTGTGAGGATGGTCTAGAATCACTGGATTCAAGCAAATGTGCAAGTTCTTCAATTTCATCTTCTTCTGTGGCTTCTCTCCATTTCTTTCCTTTTCTTGTTTGCCACTTGTGTCCAAATGGTCGTACAAAGGATACATCAGATACAATGGTGCTTGTAGTATGAGGATTGAAAGGTTCTTCCATTAATGAACGCTTGAGAGATGTCTTGCCAGTACCAGCTGATCCCAGTAACATAAGACGAGCATACGCTACATCAACACTTCCTTGTTCTTTGAGAGCTTTCTCATAAGTGCCTAAGTATATAATAAATATCAATGGGTACTCACAATACAAATGCAAAGTGAATCCTCCACAGAGTTTACATATGTATACTAAGTGATTATTTTTGACTCACTTATATCCTATAAATGTGAAGCAAAAATTTATTACATGAAAAAACTTGATTCCAAACATACCTTTGGTTGAATAACAACATTTAAGCATAAAAGAAAAGAATAAAATTACACATTTACACGTGACCTGACTTACTGTCTGAAAGATTGAGAATAACACAGTTTAGTAAAGTATCACAATGGTATCATAGAAGAAAAGAATAAAATTACACATTCACATGTGATGTGACTTACGAGCTGGAAGATTGTGAAGAACACAGTTTAGTAAAGTATCACAATGGTATCATAGAAGAAAGAATAAAATTATACATTCACATGTGATGTGACTTACATTCTGAAAGATTGTGAATAACACAGTTTAGTAAAGTATCACAATGGTATCATAGAAGAAAAGAATAAAATTACACATTCACATGTGATGTGACTTACATATACTTCCTGAAAGATTGTGAATAACACAGTTTAGTAAAGTATCACAATGGTATTATAGAAGAAAAGAATAAAATTACACATTCACATGTGATGTGACTTACGAGCTGGAAGATTGTGAAGAACACAGTTTAGTAAAGTATCACAATGGTATCATAGAAGAAAGAATAAAATTATACATTCACATGTGATGTGACTTACATTCTGAAAGATTGTGAATAACACAGTTTAGTAAAGTATCACAATGGTATCATAGAAGAAAGAATAAAATTACACATTCACATATGATGTGACTTACTTCCTGAAAGATTGGGAATAACACAGTTTAGTAAAGTATCACAATGGTATCATAGAAGAAAAGAATAAAATTACACATTCACATGTGATGTGACTTACTTCCTGAAAGATTGTGAATAACACAGTTTAGTAAAGTATCACAATGGTATTATAGAAGAAAAGAATAAAATTACACATTCACATGTGACGTGACTTACGTCCTGAAAGATTGTGAATAACACAGTTTAGTAAAGTATCACAATGGTATTATAGAAGAAAAGAATAAAATTACACATTCACATGTGATGTGACTTACGAGCTGGAAGATTGTGAAGAACACAGTTTAGTAAAGTGTCACAATGGTATCATAGAAGAAAAGAATAAAATTACACATTCACATGTGATGTGACTTACGAGCTGGAAGATGGTGAATAACACAGTTTAGTAAAGTATCACAATGATATCATAGAAGAAAAGAATAAAATTACACATTCACATATGATGTGACTTACTTCCTGAAAGATTGGGAATAACACAGTTTAGTAAAGTATCACAATGGTATCATAGAACAAAAGAATAAAATTACACATTCACATGTGATGTGACTTACTTCCTGAAAGATTGTGAATAACACAGTTTAGTAAAGTATCACAATGGTATTATAGAAGAAAAGAATAAAATTACACATTCACATGTGACGTGACTTACGTCCTGAAAGATTGTGAATAACACAGTTTAGTAAAGTATCACTATGGTATTATAGAAGAAAAGAATAAAATTACACATTCACATGTGACGTGACTTACTTTCTGAAAGATTGTGAATAACACAGTTTAGTAAAGTATCACAATGGTATCATAGAAGAAAAGAATAAAATTACACATTCACATGTGATGTGACTTACATATACTTTCTGAAAGATTGTGAATAACACAGTTTAGTAAAGTATCACAATGGTATTATAGAAGAAAAGAATAAAATTACACATTCACATGTGATGTGACTTACGAGCTGAAAGATTGTGAAGAACACAGTTTAGTAAAGTATCACAATGGTATCATAGAAGAAAGAATGAAATTATACATTCACATGTGATGTGACTTACTTTCTGAAAGATTGTGAATAACACAGTTTAGTAAAGTATCACAATGGTATCATAGAAGAAAGAATAAAATTATACATTCACATGTGATGTGACTTACTTTCTGAAAGATTGTGAATAACACAGTTTAGTAAAGTATCACAATGGTATCATAGAAGAAAGAATAAAATTACACATTCACATGTGATGCCACTTACATTCTGAAAGATTATGAATAACACAGTTTAGTAAAGTATCACAATGGTATCATAGAAGAAAAGAATAAAATTATACATTCACATGTGATGTGACTTACCAACTGAAAGATTGTGAATAACACAGTTTAGCAAAGTACCACAATAGTATCATTGAAGAAAAGAATAAAATTACACATTCACATGTAACGTTACTTACTACCTAAAAGATTGTGAATAACACAGTTTAGTAAAGTATCACAATGGTATCATAAAAGAAACTAATAAAATTATACATTCACATGTGATGTGACTTACCAACTGAAAGATTGTGAATAACACAGTTTAGAACAGTATCACAATGGTATTATAAAAAAGAATGAAATTTTATATTCACATGTGATGTGACTTACTTCCTGAAAGGTTGTGAATAACACAGTTTAGTAAAGTATCACAATGGTATCATAGAAGAAAAGAATAAAATTACACATTCACATGTGACGTGACTTACGTCCTGAAAGATTGTGAATAACACAGTTTAGTAAAGTATCACAATGGTATCATAGAACAAAAGAATAAAATTACACATTCACATGTGACATGACTTACTGAGTCGGACATCTTATGAGAGTTTTATGACCCTGTGATACAATGAGAATAATGAAACTGGAAAATAGTCTTATCATTCTATTGATTGCAAGTTGCATGCATGTGCTGAGCAATATGTTGATGCAGTTTTGATGGAATATGATTTTTGATCATAAATTAGTTGCACAAATCTATAGTGATAAAGTTAGTCTTATGGTATGTGTGGTATCTACCCAGAGGAGGTTGAGCAAAGTTACTGAATTAACATCAAGTGACTCTTATTGGCCTTAATTTTAGTTTTCCATAATGCTACTTATGCATTTTTGATCTCATTGCTGTCAATGTAAGTGTGGTTGCAACTAAAGAGTACAAAATATTAAATTAGCTGAACTTTCTATTAAGCCATCTCCTGTGAGATCTCCCAGCATTGGTGAAAAACAAAGAACATGACTCGCTAAGGTAACTCCAATTTAACACGCACATAATTCATATTAATAGCCTAATGAAAATGCCACACCCTCCTGCATCAATCCCACACAC
>NW_003546928.1:35657-37962 GCF_000090795.2 Amphimedon queenslandica
CTGCTAGTGCTGATGATCTAACTTCTGGTGGTGAGGATCGTAACTCCATCCATTCCTTTGGGTCCAATCACAGTGGGGGAGGAGGAGGGGGCGGGGCTAAGATTAATTTTGAATTATCGGCAGCTGCTAACACCCAAAGCACCGTTGTCTGATAATAAAGTACACAATAATACCCACTGATAATAATTAATAATAATAATTATGACTTGATATTGTGATTATAATATACTCTTTATCATTCTTCCTCTCTCTCTCTCTCTTTCTTGGAACTACTCGTGTTGTTTGCTTGTCTTATTGCTTTATTATTATTATTATTATTATTATTATTATTATTATTATTATTATTATTATTATTATTATTATTACTATTATTATTATTATTGTTGCATTTCTCAAGAGGTTAGATCCACTCATAGTGATATCCAATGGAATGGAGGAGTAGAAATTACTAGTAGTAAATGACAATGATACACAACCAGGTCATTCTACAGCTGGAGAGTAATTTTTATGAGAGAGATTGAGAAATAGATAGGAAGAGACAAGCTTCATAGATACATGTACATGCAGTTATGTGTACAGTCAGTTCCATTACCTGTACATGTACATGTACTTCATTCTGTTGATATTCTATTATTGGAATACTTTAATGCTGTAGCTACCATAACTAATTAATGACATCATCATAAAATCATATAGTGACTGTGATATCATAATAGTATCTACCATTGGGTGGAACTAATCTTAGCTCTAGATATGAATACTGTGAACACATACATGTAAATGTAATGTACATATTTTTAAATGGAACTTTCACCCACTACTGCAGTGAATCATTATGTGCTTTGTTAAAGGTTAGTTAGTGTAGTGTTTGTACTGTAGACAAGATTCTATCAACATTTCCAAGATGTCTTTCCTTTTATGGAAGTATATTTGGACTCTATTCAGGAAATATCAATATACACTGACTACTTGTGACAGGAACTGCTTCCTTCCTTAGTCACCAGCATTGTGCTAAATAGCATCCATTAATATAAAAGCAAGAATCAACTTGAAACAATCAAGAAATGCCTAATTGTAGAATTGACTTACAAAATATGTTGACTCCATTATGGTAGAATAAAACAGCATTTTACTTAATGCTTATCAAATTTTAAAATATAATTCAACTATAATAAAGTAGCTAATTACATAACGAATGGCATAATAACTACTTAAGAACTACATTCCAGCAGCTTAAGCATTGCACACTAAAAATGGCAACTACTAATAATTATAAGTTTATTCTAATGTAACAATGTAACTATAGTTTTAATTAATTTCAAATCCTGGCATACCATTAAAGTTCTTTTGTTGATCCTATATTAATTATCAGTTTATTATTATTAGTAATTAATTTATAATCTCACTTATATATTCAGCTACTGATGTCTCTTTTACTTCACCAGCAGCAATAGCTAGTTTGTCCCATGTTGCTTCAATATCATCTGTAAGCCATTTTGCTAAACATTCTCTGAGACATCGCTCAGCATCTCGTGGATAGTTAGTCTCAATAACCTTGAGATCATTATGAATCAGACCCAAGTAGAGACCAAGATCAAACCATTTGATAGCTTGAAAGGAACCATCTTTTAACACTTGAACAATATCTACCAGATTCCTGATAGTCAATATGACTATTATATAAATAAATAATGTGAAACCAGTGACAGTGACTACTTATACCTTTTTGTTGATCATCATTGGACTCAATGATCTCTGTGGGTGAGTGAATTGTAGCTAATTTGACCTTTTGAATTGTTGGCTCTATATAAAGTACATGTAATTAAGATGTATTACAGTACATGGTAATTAATGGTGTATATTGGTATGTAAATTAAAAATTATGTCACTTACTAGTACTATCTTCATTAATCTTTTCCAAATGTGGCGTCTGAATAGTACAATAAAATTTTTAATATTAAATAATAATTATTTTATACCTCTTGGTGTTTTTCTTGTGACAAATTTCCTTTAAACCATAGTGACTCATTAATGGTTAGGGGGCGAGGAATTCTTTTCATTTTGCAGTAAACAAGATCAGAGCTTGTCTGCTTCTTAGCATCAATGTCTTTAATGTAATGGACTTTACTGGAAGGACTGCATTGACACACATACTGTATTCTTCTTGATGGTAGTCGATAAGCATAAAGATCAAGGTACATCGTGTAAGAGAAATGATTATGGTAAATATCGAGTCCAAGGGTGTCTTCTACTTGTTCGCAGCATTCATTTAGTAACTCCAATATTTGCTGACAAACTTTTTTAA
>NW_003546928.1:37972-43076 GCF_000090795.2 Amphimedon queenslandica
AGTGGAGAATGTAATGTGTACAGGTGAGGCTCTTAGCTTATAACCAGGTCGCACTTCATTAGGATCACCTGTGTATCCTGGTAGCACTGCTGGAAGAAAATACTGCTTGGATGTACTATCATAATGCTTAGTTTGAACTTGAGCTGCAAGACGAAAATGAACTAAAAATTCAATTATTTCTGTTGGATCAATACCACTTGACTGCCATACTTCTTGATAGAGTGGTTGAACAAGAATGCCTTTATTTCGCAACAAATACCATTTTTTCCCTCCACTCCATCCTTTTTCTAGTGGGAACACCTTCCCGATGGTATCAACAAACCATTTTGGACTGAGAATGACTTTTTTAGTCAGCCCTTTTATTTTGGGATAGTAAAGCAGAACTCCCAGCTCATGATAGAACTTCAATACTTCAGGAATGTCACCTGCTGGTATATGACACGCTTTTCCAATAGCAATTGCCTCAGATACCCCAATGACATTCTGCTTTAGCTCTTGAAGAACTTTGCGAAAGAGAAACCAATTAACAGGGGTTTTGACAACTAAATTACTGATAAAACTATCAATTGCTCCACGTAATTTTGTAATGCTTGGATCTTCTTCTTCTCCTTTGCCTGAGGTCGTATTATCAACGATTAGCACATCTTCAATAAGATCTGCAAACTCTTTCTTCTCATACAGGGACTGTATTTGCTTTTTTACTTTTTTCTTGCCCTTTTCATTTAGCATGTCACCACGAGTGCCAATACAATAGAGACTAGGAGAAGATGAAGTATCATCTATGTTGTGCTTGACCATGAAGTAGCTGCATCTTGAATCATTTATTTTGCGCTTTACGAGATAACAATGTATTGTAGACATCCATTTAGCCATTAGATCACTTGTGCTTTCATTCACTACCTCACCAAACAGCACTTCACCATCAGGAGTATTCTGACGTGACTGCCATCTTTCTCTGAAATCCTTTGAGGCATCAAACAGGAGGAGAAACATTGTACGAGGAGTGAGGAAGGCTGGGAGAATCTCAAGGAACACTGGCTGACCACCACAATCCCATATATGAAGAAATGGCTAAAAATTAACATCATTATGTTACAATGCAATTTAATGTACACAAGTACACATGACTCACTTGAACATGAGAGTCTGCCATTTGATATGTACGAGCTCTTTTAAGTAACACTTTGATTTTTGCATCTAGATCTGAAGATTTGGCACTACTTTTTGTGGAAGATAAATCAAGTGAACCAGATACTAAACTTGATTCAGATGCAACATCAGAGGATGATTTAGATAGACTGGATTCAAACAAACGAGCCAGCTCCTTTAGTTCATCTTCTTCTGTGCTTTCTCTCCATTTTTTATCTCTCAATTTTTCTCTCATTGTTTTCCACTCATGTCCAAATGGTCGTACAGAGGATACATCAGATACAATGGTGCTTGTAGTATGAGGATTGAAAGGTTCTTCCATTAATGAACGCTTGAGACACGTCTTGCCAGTACCAGCTGATCCCAGTAACATCAGACGAGCATACGCTACATCAGCACTTCCTTGTTCTTCGAGAGCTCTCTGATATCTTTCATATGGACCTAAACAATAAATATATATAGGATAAGTAACTAGAAACAAATCTGTTGTATTGGCAATTGGCAATCCTGTGAAAAAAAATAACTCTGCCATTTCTGTATGCTAGGTTAAAAAGTGTCAGTTATAAAGTTATAAAGTGTCAGTTATAAGTGTCAGTTATAAAGTCAGTTATAATTGCAGACAAATTTGAAAATATATACATGTAATATGATTATCACTATATGTACTCTTGCTATAGTTTACTGCATTTACTTACTTCTATTCTACAAGATAGCAACGATGTCAGGAATTTTGGAATAAAAATTAGCTATACATATTGCATCACTTACAATGAGCTAAAAAGGCAACACAATGATTAACATTAAAAAATAAAATCACAGAATTTACATGCAATGTGACTTACTGCCTAAAAGTTTGTCAACAACACAGTTTAGTAAAGTATCACAATGGTATAGAAGAAAAGAATCAAATTACACATTCACATGTGATGTGACTTACTTGCTGAAAGATTGTGAATAACACAGTTTAGTAAAGTATCACAATGGTATCATAGAAGAAAAGAATAAAATTACACATTCAAATGTGACGTGACTTACTGCCTGAAAGATTGTGAATAACACAGTTTAGTAAAGTATCGCAATGGTATCATAGAAGAAGAAAATAAAATTACACATTCACATGTCACATACATGTAGCTTACATTCTGAAAGATTGTGTATAACACGTACAGTTTAGAAAAGTATCACAATGGTATCATATAAGAAAATTATAAATTCATATGTGACATGACTTACACACTGAAAGATTGTCATCAACACAGTTTAAATTAGTAAAGTATCACAATGGTATCATAGAAGAAATGGAATAAAATTAGAAATTCACGTGTGATGTGACTTACCATCTAAAAGATTTTGAATTACACAGTTTAGTAAAGTATTAATTATATCATAGAAAAAGAATAAAATTACGCATTCACATGTGACATGACTTACTATCTGTAAGATTGTGAAAAACACAGTTAGTAAAGTATCACAATGGCATCATAGAAAAAAAGAATAAAATTACACATTCAAGTGTGAGGTAACTTACTGACTGAAAGATTGTGAATAACACAGTTTAGTGAAGTATCACAATGGCATCATAGAAAAGAATAAAATTACAAATTTACATGTGATGTGACTTACCACCTGAAAGGTTGGGAATAACACAGTTTAGTAAAGTATCACAATGGTATTGTAAAAGAAAAGAATAAAATTACACATTTGCATGTGACTTGACTTACTCTCTGAAAAATTGTGAATAACACAGTTTAGTAAAGTATCACAATGGTATTATAGAAGAAAAGAATAAAATGACACATTCATATGTGATGTGACTTACCAACTAAAAGATTGTGAATTAAAGTATCACAATGGTATCATAAAAGAAAAGAATAAAATTACAGATTTGCATGTGATGTGACTTACCAACTAAAAGATTGTGAATTAAAGTATCACAATGGTATCATAGTGAAAAGGATTAAAATTACACATTTACACGTGATGTGACTTACTCTCTAAAGGTGAATATAACAGTTTAGTAAAGTATCACAATGGTATCATAGAAGAAAAGGATAAAATACATATTAACATGTGACATCACTTACATCCTGAAAGATGGTGAATAACACAGTTTAGTAAAGTATCATAATTATCATAGTGAAAAGGATTAAAATTACACATTTACATGTGATGTGACTTACTCTCTAAAGGTGAATAACACAGTTTAGTAAAGTATCACAATGGTATCATAGAAGAAAAGAATAAAATTACACATTCACATGTGACGTCACTTACATCCTGAAAGATGGTGAATAACACAATTCAATATAGTATCACAATTATGATAAAAAAGAATAAAATTACACATTCACATTTGAAGTGACTTACATCCTGAAAGATGGGTGAATAACACAGTTTAGTAAAGTATCACAATTATCATAGAAGAAAAGAATAAAATTACACATTCACATGTGACATGACTTACCCACTGAAAGATTGCAAGTTTAGTAAAGTATCACAATGGTATCATAGAAGAATAGAATAAAATTACACATTCACATGTGATGTGACTTACTAGCTAAAAGATTGTGAATAACACAGTTTAGTAAAGTATCACAATGGTATCATAGAAGAAAAGAATAAAATACATATTAACATGTGACGTCACTTACATCCTGAAAGATGAGTAAATAACACAGTTTAGTAAAGTATCACAATTATCATAAAAGAAAAGAATAAAATTACACATTCACATGTGACATGACTTACCCACTAAAAGATTACAAGTTTAGTAAAGTATCACAATGGTATCACAGAAGAATAGAATAAAATTACACATTCACATGTGATGTGACTTACTAGCTAAAAGATTGTGAATAACACAGTTTAGTAAAGTATCACAATGGTATCATAGAAGAAGAGAATAAAATTACACATTTGACATGACTTACTGCCATCTTTTGAGAATGTTATGAACCTGTGATACAATGAGAATAATGGAAAGCTAAAAATATCAATAGCCAATAACAAGTTGTAGGTCAAAAAGATCATGAAATTGGAAAATAGACATTGATTGCAGTTTGCATGTACCATATGTGTATTAATGTATTATTATATATTAATGTGTGTATTAATGGAATATGATGTTAAAAGTTATTAATTGCTAATTTTTTTTGCAAATTTTGTGATTTATGGTATGCATCATATCTACTGTACCTAGTCTTGTGTACCCAGACTCCTCCGCTGTTTGATGTTGGGCCGCCCCAATGTCAATAAAGGGAAGAGCCTGGCTATGCGAGACTAGTATCTACCCAGAGGAGGTTAAACAAAGTCACTGAATTAACAAAGTCACTGAATTTATGTGGTTGCAACTAAAGTGTACAAAATTTAAATTAGCTGAACTTTCTATTAACCACCTCCTGGCATTGGTGAAAAACAAAGAAAAACAAAGAGCATGGCTCACTAAAGTAACTCCAATTTAATATGCAAGTAATTCATATTAACAGCCTATTAAAATGCCACACCTTCCTGCATCAATCTTACACACAAAAGGATAAGTGATGAATTTAACTGGAACACCTGAGGTGTTCCAATTAAATTCATCACTTGTCCTTTTGTGTGTAAGTTAGGAATGAAGCACCATGGTGCGTGGACTCGCCTGCTGAGATTCACCTGAGGGATAATATGTGTTACTTGTACTGCTCCCATCATGATTTGAAAAAAGGATACTAGATTTTGAGTAAACTGCAACAATGCAATTACTGCACTGATCCATAAAATAAATTATAGGTGTGGTCAGCACTTAGCAGTGCAGATAGGGGTGTCCCGATTATTCCGGAATAATTTTGGGAATAATAGGTAGCACTTCAATTCCAGAATAATGCTGGCCTAATGGATGGATCAGTAGTCAAACTCCAATTAAAGAGCAGCAAATGCACAATTTTTGAATTTTTTAATGCCTGAGCTAGTTGTAACT
>NW_003546928.1:43106-45805 GCF_000090795.2 Amphimedon queenslandica
AAAAATTAGCATAATTGGGACACCCCTAAGTGCAGATAAACATGGCATGTGGCTAGGAGAAAGAAGAAAAGCTGAAATTTATTTTAGTATCTGAAGCTCTATTTAAAAAAAAATTGCCTAGATATTTAAAAGAGACTGAGATAGTTTGGTTGCTCCTGCTTTCCCCAGTGCTGCCTGAAAATTTTTTGAAGAGGCTAAATCACAAACTTTGAGCAACTGTAACTTGCAAACAAAAAGAGATTAGAAAATTCCCACATATTTTTTAATCTAGGTACTTTTCTCTACCTATCAATGCTAATCTTGACCAAATAGAGTGAAACACAAAGATTTGGCTAGGAAAAGTGGTCTATTCTTGAAAATATTCAGCTTTTGCTACCACAAATTGCTATTAAAATACAACGGAGCTAAATAAATTACCTTTTTCTCAAAGCTTAAAAAGAATTATAACTCAGGAGAGCTCAGTAAAAGAGATATTGATTAGGAATTAACACGAGTCTAATTAACACGAGTCCAAAAAGCTCTTCCTAGTCTCACTCCGCCCATATAAAAGATTCTTAAAGTTTTATATATTTCCTAATACAGGAGTGCATTCTATAAAATCAATTTCCACTTTCAAGCCATGCCTATTTTTTCATATGCCTTGTGCCATAGATATTAGAGAAAAGATCCTGCGTGTATGTACCTCTTCCTTTCTTATAAGACCCTAGAGCAGACCAGACAACAATAACTGTAATAAATGCAGTGACTTGTGAGGTATTAAGGAAATATAATACATTCCTCTAGTTCTTTAAATCCGAGTCTAAATCCAAAAGGTCAACCTCACAGTCTGAGCCCCACCCTGATTTATGAGCCCCACCCGAAAAGCTTGTGCCGTATTACTTTAAATTTTAAGCAAACCACGCCTTTTGATAAAATTTGAAATTCTGAACTAAACACGTGGTAGCATGTGTTTAGTGATGGACAGTATTATAAAAGATATGCTGAGTGTAATGGAGACACACGTTGACTTTGAGAGACTATTAGAAGAAGTAAATAATCCAAACACTATCTCTTTATATATCTCTATCAGTTAGTATCAGAAGCAACCAATCTTCCTGATATATCACAAGGTATACAGTCACGTGACACTACTCACTGATCACGTGATCACAGGTTGGTCTGATGGTTTGAGACGAGCGATAGATCATCAAGCAATGAGTCTGTCTCAGTCTCCAGAGACATTTGGTACATGGCTACTGATTAATAAACTAAAAGAAACAAATGATGTAATACTGATGTAATTAATGTATTATTAATATTGTTACTATTATTAGGATAAGGTGATTGATGGGATAATTAGTGTGGGCGTATTCTTACGAGATTTGATGTATATTAATTAAAATATTATTTTCTCTCTCAGTATATTTCATTTATTAGTTTATACAGTATATTTAAATTACATACAGCTGGACTAGTATTAATACATGAAATATTCTCCAAGTAAATATTATGTATCATTAATAATATACTCCTCTGTCTCTCTGTCTCTCTCTCCCTCTCTCTCTCTCACAGATACTGATGTTGATGATGGAGGTCTGACAGTCTCTGGTAACAACAATGATCCAATTACCAACGGCTTCCCGACAAATGGTATGTATTTTTAATTCAATTCACACGTACATACATGCACATTATTATAATTCAGAAGGCTCAGTCTCACATATCAATGGTGTTTGGCCTAGTTTTCTAAATTTCAGTTAGTTTGTAGTAATAAAAAGAATTTACGGTAACTCACTCCACCTATGGGTGGGGCCACACATTGGCTATATAAGCTGCCCCACGCCTTGACCTCATTGGCCTTTTTTCTAACTCCGACCGCGCCATTTCATTATGAATTCAAGCTCAAGTTTGCCAGATTCCCCTTCTTCGTCGGAATCTAGCTACAGCAGCAGGCAGAGCCCTGCTAAGACTAAGAGGCGCCCCAAAACTGTGCATAGTCGCAGGAAAAGGTGCGCCTCGAACCAAGCTATAATGAAGTTATTGCAGAGGATGGAATCATCCCTCAATGACTCCATTAATGATGTCTCTGCTAGAGTCCAGTCTCTGGAGTCTAGTAGTAAGGCTGGGCCACCACCCAAGAAGAGGGCGATCCACCACAGAGTAAGAGACTGGGCAGACAGGGAAGGCAACACTGACCTTGATGACTTGCCACCTGCTGCATTAGGCTGGTCCGACCATGAGGAGGACAACGAGCAGGAGGAAACTCCAGCTGCCGTTGCCTTATCTCTATCAGAGGAAGATAGAGCCTTCCTGGTCTCTGCCTTCACTTCTACCCTTCCTAACATGGAACGTAGGAAGTTGAAAAGCTCATTCCCGTGTCCAAGTTTGATGGAGACTAGATGCCCGCGCTTGGACCCACTATTTAAAACTCCCTCTGCTATCAGCAAGGAGACTAAATCTGCAGATGCAGATCTATCCAGGATCCAGGCCTTTATTCACGATCCTATAGGGCCATTGATCCGGCTGTTGGTCTCAATGAACTCAGAGAGTTCGTCTGAGAGAGCATTGTCCCTTGAAGAGGCCTCTGCATGCCTAAAAGATGCAATCAGGCTGTTGGGAAATGCATCATCTAACCTGTCTCGCTTGAGGAGACTCAAGGTACTGAAGGATGTCAACCCAAGCATCACAGGGCTTGCAGACGAGGATCTGTTTAGAGAAGC
>NW_003546929.1:0-5819 GCF_000090795.2 Amphimedon queenslandica
ATCCTTACTCCTCTCCTATCAGGTTCCACAGGATCCTTCTGTATTAAGAACTAATGTTTATTATTGTAGAAGTTGCTGTCAATATTTACCATCAACTGATTTTGAATTATCAACAAAGTCACGGTGAATTAATCATTGTCTATACTTCTTCTTTACTCCTTTCTTTCATTTTCCATCCTTCCCCCTCTCCTCTCTCTCTCTTCCCCATACAGTGTCATTGGTCATTGTAGACAGTGTAAGGAGTTGGATAATAAAGCTCGTGCTAGAGAGGACTATACATTATATCGTGCTATGCTTAAGACAATATGTAAAACAGAGGAACACTATCAAGATGATTCCCACATCATCTTCATATACAAGTAATGGATAAAGGAAATGTAAGGGAATTATAGGAATAAATTATACAAGTAATGGATGCATGAATTTAAAGAAACTATAAAGCATTAAAGCATTATAAGGGGTAAATTATACAGGTAATGAGGGACACAAAAGATAATGCAAATTGTATTTACATACATTAATTGTATCTTTAGTAAAACTTTTATTTACTTGTACATACTTTCTCATTTCATGTTAACATGCTTTGTACATGTACCTTCATCTATTTTTTCTTTACAGGAGAGTGATCTACATTATTTGATAGAGAACATATGGGCTGGTCAGATTGCAGTGAGTGGTGAGAAGGATCTATTTGAGTTGATACTAGTTCATTGGAACATCACTGAACACTGGAGCCCATGGAACTGTATATTATTGACAACTGATGAAGCTAGGGCTCATGTTAAACTGGATGACCCTGAAAAGGTAAGATAATAATTTATTAATAATGCTCTTCTTTTTTTCACCTTACTTTGTTTTGCTTTTTTACACTTTGTCACTATTAACCTTATTGTACTTATGTAATTGATGGACCTACATATAATTGCATTTATCATCATTTCTCTCCACAGGCCTACAGTTCACAGTTTACAGATAAGATAAGACAAAGGCACATATTAGCAAGGAATTATTTCACACAGATACCAGGAATGATGGAGGAAATGTCAACTACAGTCAAAGAACTACCTCTACCTCGTCCTAAAGAAAGAATCATTGTAGTTAGGTAACACCCACAGGAACAACAACAGCAATCAACTGTGGACTCTAACTAAGATATTCACATATGTATGTATGCATAAACAATACTGTTGTTTTTCTTTATCATGGGATGTTGTACTCATTAATATTATACATGTGTTATAACTGTATTCATACTTTATAGCAAATTTCATGTATAATACATGTAGTAGAGGAGTGTCTTTATAAATGATGTGTGTGATTAGCTATCATTAGTTGTGGGAATGAAGCGTAAAATGTACTCTGTACTAGTCACTGTTGTCTTCTTGTTGAGTGTCAGTGAAGTTATTAGTCAATGTTCACCTTCCTCAGGTAAGACACTGGATGTGTATAATAGCAACTGTATAGGTTTTATAGGTATCTACCTGAGGCATAATGGAAACTGTTATACTAAAAATGGATCTTTTTTTACTGACGGTAGCATCAGACCAACTCCTCTAGAGTGTAGATTACCTGGTGCTACTCTGAATGGTGGACAATGGATTGGTCCTAATGGAACAGTTCCTTGTGATGGTACTAACAATCAAAATGTTCAATGTACTACTGGGTCAGGTGCTAGTCTCAGTGTTCACATAAATCCAGCTAATGGCTATCTTGGGGCAGATGGTGATGGCCAGTATAAATGCTGTCTACCAACTAATTGTTCAACTCCTGGTACTAACATCATCACTGCTACTATATTCAGTAAGAGGAGACTATAATCACTTACTGATGTAATAGTTTTCATTTGTAGGATTTGCAGAGATAGAATCATTTACTGCTGATCTTCCTTCTGATATGACAGTATATCCTCAGGAATACAAACTGAACTGTATCAAAATTGGATTTAATAGATATAGTATTAGTATGACCATTGGTAGCACAGCACTGGCTAGTAACACTAATTGTTATAGTTCTAGTAATTGTGATAAAACTGTATTAACTGGTCCTGTTGAAAACACAGTAAGATATACTGTTACTATCACATGGAATGGAATGACTGTCAGTAGTGGATCAATCAGTCATTCAACCACTGGAAATCAAATGTATCAGTGCAGGGTAGCAGATAATCCTGATAGTAATGAAATTAGAATACGTAATATAATTATAAAAAGTAATGTCAATGAATGCTAATAATTGTTCTTACCAATAATTAGTACCAGCAACTGCTCCCTCTTCTCTTACTGTGGTCAGCAAGACAGCTACCACTATCACTGTCAGTTGGACTGCACTTGATTCATCTGATGCTGATGGATATGTAGTCAATGTCACTAGTGACACAGACACTGTGCAGACAGTACAGGTGGAGAGAAGTAGTAATAATACAATCACACTGAATGGACTGAGAGAAGGAACAACTTATAACATCACAGTCAGAGCCTATCAACAATTACTGGGACCCGCTAGTTCAATCAGTGCTTTCACTCATTGTCAGCAAGAAAGTATTTTAATTTTAATATAAATTATTATGAATTTAATATTGATTTTATAGGTATCTATTTAGCATATAATGGAAACTGTTATCCTAATGGATCGTATTTTTTTGACTTAAATGTCGATGCAGATATTGAAGCTATATCATGTGTATTACCTGGTACTAGTCTAACTACTGGTCAGTGGGTTAGAGTTGCTGATCCTGATGATGATCCTGTTGACTGTAGCAGTAATAGTGCCAGTGATCCTTTTCGTTGTACTAATGTCACTTCACCTGATGCTACTCTCAATCTTTATCTTGCTCAGGGACTAGCAGATCAAGAAGGCTGGTACAAGTGTTGTCTACACACTGATTGTTCAGATCCTAACACTAACATCATCTTTGCTAATATATTCAGTAAGAGGAGACTATAATCACTTACTGATGTAATAATTTTCATTTGTAGGATATTCAGAGATAGAATCATTTACTGCTGCTGATCTTCCTTCTGATATGACAGTATATCCTCAGGAATACAAACTGAATTGTACTAAAATTGGACACTATGGTTATGGTATTAGTATGAGCATTGGTAGTACTGCACTGGCTAGTTATACTAGTTGTGATGATCGAACCAATACTTGTCTTGGTACTGTGTTAGTTAGTAGTAGCAACACAGTTAGATATACTGTTGATATCACATGGGATGGAATGACTGTCAGTAGTGGATCAATCAGTCAATCAACCACTGGAGATCAAATGTATCAGTGTGTACTGGATAATCCTAGTGGTGCTGATAGAGCACGTAATTTAACCATTAAAGGTAATATTTTCAATTCTATCAATAATGATTATGCATATTTTAGTACCAACAACAGCTCCCTCTTCTCTTACTGAGGTCAACGTGACAACTACCACTATCACTGTCAGTTGGACTGCACTTGATTCATCTGATGCTGATGGATATGTAGTCAATGTCACTAGTGACACAGACACTGTGCAGACAGTACAGGTGGAGGGAAGTAGTAACAGTGCAATCACAGTAAATGGACTGAGAGCAGTAGCAACGTATAGCATCACAGTCAGAGCCTATCAACAATTACTGGGACCTGCTAGTACAATCAGTGTACAAACCTTACCAGGTATTGCTACTGCACCTTTTAATGTACTTGTAACATTGTTGATGTATTTCTAGTTATTAATTCAATCAATTGGACACTAGTCTCATCCATTACACAACTCAGTAACACTCAATATCTTATTGATTGTCTCACAACTACTGATATAAATCCTTCAACTGATGTTTACTGGTTAGTGAATGGAGTGATGAAGAGTAACTCAATGTATACATCAATTGATGTCCTGACATACAACAACACACTACTGGTATATCCTGATCCACTGGGAGTGTCAGTTAATGTTACCTGTATAGCAATGACTGGAGGAGTCAACTACAGTCAATCTGTGATATTACATGGTATGATTATACTTTAATCAATAGTAGATACCTTTGTCTCTTTTCTAGCTCCTAGAGGTCCTCCAAATAATGTGAGAGGGTTTATATTAAATGCTACTAGTATCAAAGCGAACTGGACCAATTCATCAGAGACTAATGGATATGTGATTGAGTATACTACTGGAGGTGTAACCAGGAATGTAGTATCTACCAGTGAAGATGAAATCGTACTAACAGATCTCTCACCAATGAGCACCTATACCATCAGTGTGTACTCATATATAGATCTTCCTTCAGTTAATAGCACAGTAACAGTGTTAAGATTTGATGGTGAGTTATTATGATTGAGAGAGTGTAATTGATATGTGTTGTAGTTCCTAGTCCAGTAACTAGTCTCTCAGTATCTAATGTCTCAACCACTGGTATTACAGTGAAGTGGACTACTCCCAGTAGTGACAACTATGTAGCATACTACACCATCTCCTATACTCCATCTTGTCCCCAGTTATCATCAGTGAATGAGACAGTCTCTGTTGTTCCTCATCAGTCCACTACAACATACAGTTATACATTAATAGGTCTGTACAGTGGTATGAACTATACCATCATAGTGAAAGCTGGTAATGTACTAGGAGAATCTGAATTAAATATGACCATAGTACAAACTGAAGCAAGAAGTAATGACATTATCCTTATGTTGCTAGTTATTGTAAATTTTAGTTCCTAGTGGTTGGCCTTTGTCAATTCAATTTTTGCCCATTAGCTCAACAGCTAATAATCTCACTTGGAATGAGGTCAATTGTTCTCAGCGTAATGGCCTAATCACAGGCTATACAGTGATTATCAGTAACAGTAATATCACATACAACCTCACCAGTACTGAGAAATATATCATATTGAATGATCTAGTATTTGGTACTGAGTATAACATCAGTGTAGCTGCTGTCAATTCTGTTGGAAGAGGTCCCTTCAGTGTTTCTATTGTAGTAGAGATTGGAATAGGTATGTAATTATTATACTATATCAGTTGTGTGAGAATGTGTGTTTATTTAGTACCTGGTCCAGTTGGTTCAGTATCCAGTATCATGGACACTACATGGGCTGTTATCTCATGGAGTGTACCTAGTTATATTCCATCGGACTATCCCATTATCACATATGAGATAGGATATTATATCTTAGAGTCTGGTAACTGTTCAATGGTAGATGACGATGACATTGATATTCAAATGCTACGGTTCTCTAATGCAACCAATGGCAATACATTTATTACCATTACTGGTCTTAATGATATGTCTTGTTATATTTTTGGTGTACGTGCATACACTGATAATGGATATGGAGAATGGACAGTTATTGCTAATGAGACACTAGTTCTATCAACTACTGAAAGTGGCAGTAGTCAAGGTAAACCAGTTTTATGTTAGTTATTTTTTGATATTATTTGCTTAGGAGTTGCTATTGGTGTTAGTGTAGCTCTTGTCCTTATACTTTTAACTGGAATCATAGTAGTATCTCTTGCTTTGTTCATTGTATACATGTAAGGATTACACTGTTAGTTATTTTTTATATATTGGGTTCTTGTTATTAGGAGAAAATCAAGAAGCAGTGTTAAAATGAAGCCTAGATCTACTGCACATAAAACTGAGTGTATTGATATGACTTACAGTGTTATAACTCCATTAGGTAAGACTAATAATTTAATTCCATTTTATTTCTCCTTTCGATCAAAGATCAACCAGTAAAGGATGAATCAGTAATACAAGATACACCAGTTACAAGTGGACCAATGTATGAACCAGTAACCAGTAGTGATCGTAAGAGAGTCCCTCCTCCTCCTCCATCTCCATATTC
>NW_003546929.1:8962-12139 GCF_000090795.2 Amphimedon queenslandica
GTCATTGGTCATTGTAGACAGTGTAAGGAGTTGGATAATAAAGCTCGTGCTAGAGAGGACTATACATTATATCGTGCTATGCTTAAGACAATACATAAAACAGAGGAAAACTATCAAGATGATTCCCACATTATCTTTATTATAAAAGTAATGGATTGTAGGCATAGTAATGAGGGGTGCAAAGATAATGCATAGCACATTAGTTAAATAAATTATTTTTAGTAAAACCTACATGAACATTGTTTATCCAACTGTTTTCTCATTTTCATGTCAGCTAGCACATCTTTGTAGAAGCAATTTTGCAGTTTGCATGCTATTACATCTCTGTTTGTACATGTGCCTTACACATAATTATTTCTTCACAGGAGAGTGATCTACGTTATCTGATAGAGAACATATGGGCTGGTCAGAGTGCTGTGAGTGGTGAGAAGGATCTATTTGAGTTGATACTAGTTCGTTGGAATATCACTGAACACTGGAGCCCATGGAACTGTATATTATTGACAACTGATGAAGCTAGGGCTCATGTTAAACTGGATGATCCTGAAAAGGTAGATATTAAATAATGCTGTTCTTGCAGGCTTACAGTTCACAGTTTACGAATAAGATAAGACAAAGGCACATATTAGCAAGGAATTATTTAACACAGATACCAGGAATGATGGTGGAAATGTCAACTAAAGTCAAAGAACTACATGTACCTCTACCTTGTCCTAAAAAAAGATATACATATTCAACCATAAAGTTACTGTTGTTTTTCTTTCTTGCAGGATGCTGTAATTAATGCTGCATTATACTATAACGGTATTCATACTTCATCCAAATTACCCTGTACATGTATAGTAGGGTGCCTTTATAAATGATATGTGTGATTAGCTATCATTAGTTGTCAGAGCAAAGTGTAAATGTACTCAGTACTAGTGGTTGCTGTATTGTTGTTGAGTGTCAGTGAAGTTATTAGTCAATGTCCACCTTCCTCAGGTAAGACACTGGATGTGTATAATAACAACTGTATAGGTTTTTATAGGTATATACCTTTTGCATAATGGAACCTGTTATACTAATGGATCCTATTTTCCAGACAGCAGTATAAGACCAACTCCTCTAGAGTGTGTATTACCTAATGCTACTCTGAGTAGTGGACAATGGATTGGTCCTAATGGAACAGTTCCTTGTAATGGTGATAGGATACAAAATGTTCAATGCACTCCTGGGTCCTCAGGTGCTAATCTCAGTGTTTTTGTGAATCCAGCTCATGGTTATCTTGGGGCAGATGGTGATGGCCAGTATATGTGTTGTCTACCCACTAATTGTTCAACTCCTGGTACTAACATCATCACTGCTAATATATTCAGTAAGAGGAGACTATAATCACTTACTGATGTAATAATTTTTATTTGTAGGATTTGCAGAGATAGAATCATTTACTGTTGCTGATCTTCCTTTTGATATGACAGTATATCCTCAGGAATACAAACTGAATTGTACTAAAATTGGATTTCCTGAGTATGATATTAGTATGAGCATTGGTAGTACTGCACTGACTAGTTACACTAATTGTGATGATAAAAAAAAACCTTGTCCTGGTACTGTGTTAGTTAGTAGTAGCAACACAGTAAGATATACTGTTAATATCACATGGGATGGAATGAATGTCAGTAGTGGATCAATCAGTCAATCAACCACTGGAGATCAAATGTATCAGTGCAGGGTAGCAGATAATCATGAGCTTGGTAAAGTAACTAGAACACGTATTATAGCCATAAAAGGTAATGTCATATTATTAATTGTCCTACTATTATTATCCCTCTGCTATTATAGTACCAGCAACTGCTCCCTCTTTTCTTACTGAGGTCAGCAAGACAGCTACCACTATCACTGTCAGTTGGACTGAATTTAATTCATCTGATGCTGATGGATATGTAGTCAATGTCACTAGTGACACAGACACTGTGCAGACAGTACAGGTGGAGGAAAGTGCAATCACACTAAATGGACTGAGGGAACTAGCAACTTATAGTATCACAGTCAGAGCCTATCAACAATTACTGGGACCTGCTAGTACAATCAGTGTACAGACCTTGCCAGGTATTGCTACTGCACCTTTTAATGTACTTGTAACATTGTTGATGTATTTCTAGTTATTAATTCAATCAATTGGACACTAGTCTCATCCATTACACAACTCAATAACACTCAATATCGTATTGATTGTCTCACAACTATTGATATAGATCCTTCAACTGATGTTTACTGGTTAGTGAATGAAGAGATGAAAAATAGCTCAATGCCTACATTAATTGATGTCCTGACATACAACAACACACTACTGGTATATCCTGATCCACTGGGAGTGTCAGTTAATATTACCTGTATAGCAATGATTGAAGGAGTCAACTACAGTCAATCTGTGATATTACATGGTATGATTATACTTTAATCAATAGTAGATACCTTTGTCTCTAGCTCCTAGTAGTCCTCCAAATAATGTGAGAGGGTTTATATTAAATGCTACTAGTATCAAAGTGAACTGGACCACTTCATCAGAGACTAATGGATATGTGATTGAGTATACTACTGGAGGTGTAACCAATGTAGTATCTACCAGTGAAGATGAAATTGTACTAACAGATCTCTCACCAATGAGTACCTATACCATCAGTGTGTACTCATATATAGATCTTCCTTCAGTTAATAGTACAGTAACAGTGTTAAGATTTGATGGTGAGTTATTATGATTGAGAGAGTGTAATTGATATGTGTTGTAGTTCCTAGTCCAGTAACTAGTCTCTCAGTATCTAATGTCTCAACGACTGGTATTAGAGTGAACTGGACTATTCCCAGTAGTGACAACTATGTAACATACTACACCATCTCCTATACTCCATCTTGTCCCCAGTTATCATCAGTGAATGAGACATTCTCTGTTGGTCCTCATCAGTCCACTACAACATACAGTTATACATCAATGGGTCTGTACAGTGGTATGAACTATACCATCACAGTGAGAGCTGGTAATGTACTTGGAGGATCTAAATTAAGCATGAGCACTGTACAAACTGAAGCAATAAGTAGTTATATTAAGTATTTCATTATATCAATTTAATTGTTATTTTCAGTTCCTAGTGGTTGGCCTTCATTAATTCAAGTATTACCAGTTAATTCTACAGCTAATAA
>NW_003546929.1:15642-21095 GCF_000090795.2 Amphimedon queenslandica
GGTACATAATATGTTTGACTTTTAAAATACTACATATTTCTATAGCACCAGCAACTGCTCCCTCTTCTCTTACTGAGGTCAACAAGACAGCTACCACTATCACTGTCAGTTGGACTGCACTTGATTCATCTGATGCTGATGGATATGTAGTCAATGTCGCTAATGACACAGACACTGTGCAGACAGTACAGGTGGAGGGAAGTAGTAATAATACAATCACACTGAATGGACTGAGAGAACTAACAACTTATAGCATCACAGTCAGAGCCTATCAACAATTACTGGGACCTGCTAGTAGTGCAATCAGTGTCTTCACTCATATTTGTCAGCAAGAAGGTACCTAACTAATATAGATATAATGTATAAGCATTCATTTTATAGGTATCTATTTAGCATATAATGGAAACTGTTATCCTAATGGATCATATTTCTTTGACAATAATGTCAAAGAACTTACTAAAGCTATATCATGTGTGTTACCTGGTACTAGTCTAACTACTGGTCAGTGGGTTAGAGTTGCTGATACTGATGATCCTGTTGACTGTAACAGTAATAGTGACAATGATCCTTTTCGTTGTACTAATGTCACTTCACCTGCTGCTATCAATCTTTATCTTGCTCAGTCACTATCAAATTCTCAAGAAGGCTGGTACAAGTGTTGTCTACCCACTGATTGTTCTAATGCCAATGGCACCATCTTTGCTAATATATTCAGTAAGAGAAAACTATATAAACACTTACTGATGTAATAATTTTCATTTGTAGGATTTGCAGAGATAGAATCATTTACTGTTGCTGATCTTCCTTCTGATATGACAGTATATCCTCAGGAATACAAACTGAATTGTACTAAAATTGGATTCGATCGCTATGATGGTATTAGAATTAGCATCGGTGGTGCTGCACTGGCTAGTTATACTAATTGTGATGATCGAACCAATACTTGTCGTGGTACTGTGTTAGTTAGTGGCAACCCCAACACATTAAGATATACTGTTAATATCACATGGGATGGAACTAATGTCAGTAATGGATCAATCAGTCAATCAACCACTGGAGATCAAATGTATCAGTGTGTACTGGATAATTTTAGTGGTGGTATTGATAGAACACGTACTTTAACCATTAAAGGTAAAAATACAATCTGCCAAAAATAATATCTCTCTGTTATATAGTACCAGCAACTGCTCCCTCTTCTCTTACTGAGGTCAGCAAGACAACTACCACTATCACTGTCAGTTGGACTGCACTTGATTCATCTCATGCTGATGGATATGTAGTTAATGTCACTAGTGACACAGACACTGTGCAGACAGTACAGTTGGAGGGAAGTAGTAATAATACAATCACACTGAATAGACTGAATATAGAGACAACTTATAGCATCACAGTCAGAGCCTATCAAGAATTACTGGGACCTGCTAGTACAATCAGTGTACAGACCTTACCAGGTATTGCTACTGCACCTTTTAATGTACTTGTAACATTGTTGATGTATTTCTAGTTATTAATTCAATCAATTGGACACTAGTCTCATCCATTACACAACTCAATAACACTCAATATCGTATTGATTGTCTCACAGCTACTGATATAAATCCTTCAACTGATGTTTACTGGTTAGTGAATGGAGTGATGAAGAATAGCTCATCAATTAATGTCCTGACATACAACAACACACTACTGGTATATCCTGATCCACTGGGAGTGTCAGTTAATGTTACCTGTATAGCAATGATTGGAGGAGTCAACTACAGTCAATCTGTGATATTACATGGTATGATTATACTTTAATCAATAGTAGATACCTTTGTCTCTTTTCTAGCTCCTAGTGGTCCTCCAAATAACGTGAGAGGGTTTATATTAAATGCTACTAGTATCAAAGTGAACTGGACCACTTCATCAGAGACTAATGGATATGTGATTGAGTATACTACTGGAGGTGTAACCAGGAATGTAGTATCTACTAGTAAAAATGAAATTGTACTAGCAGATCTCTCACCAATGAGTACCTATACCATCAGTGTGTACTCATATAGAGATCTTCCTTCAGTTAATAGTACAGCAACAGTGTTAAGAATTGATGGTGAGTTATTATGATTGTGAGAGTGTAATTGATATGTGTTGTAGTTCCTAGCCCAGTAACTAGTCTCTCAGTATCTAATGTGTCAACCACTGGTATTACAGTGAACTGGACTATTCCTAGTAGTGACAACTATATAACATACTACACCATCTCCTATACTCCATCTTGTCCGGAGTTATCATCAGTGAATGAGACAGTCTCTGTTGGTCCTCATCAGTCCACTACAACATACAGTTATACATTAATAGGTCTGTACAGTGGTATGAACTATACCATCACAGTGAGAGCTGGTAATTTACTAGGAGGATCTGATCCTAGTTTTATTGTTGAAGATACATTGTCAATAGGTATGATGATTGATTATTTTGCATTTATTATTTTTTGTGTGTAGCTCCTACTGGTGATGCTGATTCTTTGTTTTTATTACAACCAATTAATAATCTCACTTGGAATGAGGTCAATTGTTCTGAGCGTAATGGTCTAATCACAGGCTATACAGTGATTATCAGTAACAGTAGTATCACATACAACCTCACCAGTACTCAGAGATATATCATATTGAATGATCTAGTATTTGGTACTGAGTATAACATCAGTGTAGCTGCTTTCAATTCTGCTGGAAGAGGTCCCTTCAGTGATTCTATTGTAGTAGAGATTGGAATAGGTATGTAATTATTATACTATATCAGTTGTGTGAGAATGTGTGTTTATTTAGTACCTGGTCCAGTTGGTTCAGTATCCAGTATCATGGACACTACATGGGCTGTTATCTCATGGAGTGTACCTAGTTATATTCCATCAGACTATCCCATTATCACATATGAGATAGGATATCATATCTTAGAGTCTGGTAACTGTTCAATGGTAGATGATGATGACATTGATATTCAAAGACTACAGTTTTATAATTCAACCATTGATGATACATTTATTAACATTACTGGTCTTAATGATATGTCTTGTTATATTTTTGGTGTACGTGCATACACTGATAATGGATATGGAGAATGGACAGTTATTGCTAATGAGACACTAGAGCTACCCCCACTACCATCACCTTCCCTAATATCAACTACTCAATACTTCGCTACATCAAGTGTCATTTCCTCCTCTGTATCTACTACTAGGGACACCTCTACTACCTCAAGTAATAGATCATAATGACACTGCATTAATTTAATGTTGTATATTTATTTCTCTTATTTAGGTTTAATGCAACCATCGACAACGGCATCAACTTCTCCACCTGCTGTAGCAGGTATCAATTGTTTTGATTGAATCTTTCATTTCATAAACTTCTTCCATTTTCTTTTTCTTTCCTTTCACTTATTGATGATTGCCTTTGTTTTATTTTGCTTCTTTTTTCTTTATTTTCAGGTGATACAGGCTTGTCTCCAGTAGTATTAGGAGGTGCTGGAGGTGGTGCTCTAGTTGGAATATTAATAGTAATAGTATTTATACTGATTGTTGTATTTGTACTAAGGTAATGATAACTTTCAACTTTCCTTTTATTTTATTATCAATACTTTTCTTTCACTCTCTTTTATTGTGACACAGAAGAAAGAAAAGAAGTAAAGATACGTTATACATTAGCGGTGGTGCTAGTGTCAAGAAAGATGTAATAAATGACATACCTTTATTGGAGCAAAAAACATCTCTCACCAGTGAACCAGGTAATACGATAACATTCATGCATTACATTAGTACATGTAAATGTATCATATTGCACTCATAATTTGCTATCAAGGCCTATTGGTCACATGAAATTCTCCTTTTACCATAATTGGTTGTACTACAAGTGATCAGCATTTCTTGCATACTGTCAGCGGTACTGTGTAATGTGTCATTACTACTGAATGTAGTGTTAAGTCAAGTGGTATGATCCCACTTGTGTGTGTGTGTGTGTGTTTGTGTGTGTGTGTGTTTGTGTGTGTGTGTGTGTGTGTGTGTGTGCGCGCGTTTGTGTGTGTGTGTGTGTGTGTGTGTAGGCTTGTGATTGACCTCTGCTTATTGTACATGTTAGTGTGGCTGGTGTGTTCTGCGTCAGTATATTGCTGCTTTCCATACGAAAGTACATTAATGTTAGTTTTAGTATTTTGAATGTTGATTTAAGTTTGTGATCCAAAAATAACGTTTTACTTGTTATTAAAACATTTTTCATACCTGAACTGTCCCCAACTTCTACGCTTGACCTCACATACTTACAAATAGTCTAATAATATAATAAAAGGGTTGAGTGATTTCTAGGCATGCCCACAGAGCCCATAAGGTTGTTGTTGTTGTTATAATTTGGTGCATATGTACATGTATTGTGTATATACATGTACATGTACATGTACATGTAAGATACATTAATTTTTATAATGATTGCCAAAGTGAAAATGATGATAGCAGTGATTGTTGTTTATATCCTTTGAGATTATGAAATGTATACATATACACACTATGTCTTCAGGATACAATCAAAAATATGTGTATTAATACATACAATGTACATGTACATATACTTCAGTGTTGTTAGCAAAACTGTGCATTGCTCAAAAGGATTCTTTGCATGGTATCGTATTAATGTTTAGGTTTCAGTTTTATTCTAGCTATCAATTAACACACATATATCTAATTACATTATGTAGCATATATAAGATGGTGTGTCCTATGTACATGTATGTGCATGCATGGTCATGACTAAATGTATTGACTATTTCTCTGTGTGTATATGATTCATGTCTAATTGCTGGACGCAGGAATATGGTGTTGTGATGCTCCATCATGTTATTGATATTATTTGGCTTTGTTTGTGTATGTTTTGATGTTAATTTGATCCTTATGAGTATGCTAAGGCATTTCCCTTGTGTAATGAAAGACTAAATAGTTATCTATGGCAGTTGATTATCCCTTTAAAGAAAATGCCTAATTGTGTTATGCATATATATGTACATACGTAGATGCAAGTACATTGTGTTTATAGCTCTTATTGTTTAGTTAGGGTAATGTGTACTTTTGTATATAAAAGCTGTTATTTTTTGTAAGGAGAGAACAACTTTGACTTTATTGGTAGAGAAAGAGAAAGAGAGAGTGCGTGAAAAATAGTTAAATGAGAGCTGAAGAGATACATGTATGTTTGGGGAGAAAGAGAGAGAAGAGACTATCTCAGTGAGTAAGAGGAGGAGGAGGACGGAATGAAGGAGGAATAAGGAAATCATCTGTTAATAGTAAATGTTTTTGCCAAGACGCTATGGTACATGCATAGTGTGCATGTACTATATGTTGAGCAATGGATATAAGAAGTATTAACTGTGTGTTGTTTCACAATTGATGTACATGTACATGTTTGTGTTGTGTAATAATGTGTTTTCTTTGACTTTTG